>NW_026000241.1:29308113-29335524 GCF_001458135.2 Marmota marmota marmota | reverse complement strand
GGGGTTGATTCATATTTTGTAGAGCTGTGGGGATTGTTGTCTTAGACTTCACTGTGATGAGATTTGGCAGAGCATTCATTGTTCAGGTTTTTAAAAGGGCAAGTTTTTGGCAAGAATAACTCTCATAGAAAGGGAATGTTATGCTTACACATGTGTACTCAATAAACCTTCAGAGAATTTGGGCTAAGATATTACAGGATTCCTTACCAGCCCTTCCCCAGTCTCTGGATATTGATTGCTTTAAAGTCTTCTTTTGTTGTGTCACTATCACATGGGTCTTTTTATATTTCAGGAAAAGGTACTTTGATTCATGTTTCAAATGTTATTAGTGTACAGTGAACAGTCATTTCATATCCTGTGCACTTTTACTCTGGGATTATTAAAAATAACAATTGCATTGAAGCCTCTTTCCCCTAGTATTTAGCAGTCATACAACCATCATTGCCCTGACAGCCAACAATCATCTTTTTGTATAAATGTTATCCTATTATTTCTAATAATCAGAAGTGAAGACTTGGGATTTCTCTTTTGCCTTTACTTAATATGCACAAGCCAGTTTAAGTGTGTGTACTTTAAATAGATAGTGTATTGAGAAAGGATAAGAAGTTTTAAATTCCCAACTCAGTAAACAAAATGAACCAGCGTCAGCCACGAGGGCCTGCAGCTGCCATGCTCTTTCTATGTGGGGCTTTAGCTGTGATGATTTCTTCTTTTAATTGGAACATTTTTTGTCTTTCATTGCCAGCATCTCTCCCAGCTCTTAACCAAAGCCCCCACTCATCCCTCACACTTTAACCATTGCCACATACACCCCAGAATCTTATCTGAAAAAGTACTTTTTCACTTGAAGGCTGTTTACCTTTCCATAGATCTTTTCCAGTAGTCTAGTAACTATTACCTTCTTTCCCACTTCTTCTAATACCAGAAAACAAAGTTTCTCAAGGATAAGGACCAAAGGATTGTTATTTGACATCTTTCTCTACATTCCCATAAATATTTTACCTTGTAATGCACATGATAGATGCACAATTTCTAATTCTTGCATTGAAGTCATTCCATTTAGAATCCGCTACCTCTTTCTTTGTCCTCATGACTACTTTGGATATGGAATTCCAAAGTTGAATGTACACATATTTTACTTCATCACAAAACTTATTTCACACATGTATTTTCCATACATTCCTATTATTCTTGAAGACTTTCTCTCTCAAATTCCTCTTTCATTTTTTTTAATTCAAATATTTATTGAGCGAGTGCCTGCCACATGCTGGGTGTAATAAAAGTCACTGATGAAACATGAATAAAAATACAGTTGCTGCTCTGAAATAGACAATTGTAAAATAGTTCATTATCACCATGGGTCAAATCTCATCCCCATGTGGTATTAAATCCAACTGAACAAAAGGTCCTATTAATGGTGTTGGTCTTTTCTCTCTATAGCCTATTCAGTAGTTACACTATCTTCATTCTCACTTTCTACATTTTTCTATGTAGAGATATGCCCAGAGTATTGCCTCTAACCTGACTTGTCTCTCAGGTACTAGTTATGTCATCCCAACACTACACACCCTACATCACCTGAGACTAGTCCTGATTGCTTAACAATTTAGGTACAAAGGCAGTCACTCACTTTGGTAACTGAAAGTTTTAAAGTCTTTAATTAGACTTTGAACTGGGATTTGATGTGTGGGAGGGAATGTGGTACAATGTTAAAACTTTGGGCTATGAAAAAGTTGACAGCCTGGGTTCAAATCCCAGTTCTGTCACCTCTTAGGTATGTCATTCAGACAGGTTATTTGACCTGTCTATATCTCAATTTACCATTGTTTTACTGAGGTTCATGAAAGTGTTAACCTTATAAGGTTTGAGGGATAAATATATTAGTACAGACATACCAAATGCTGGCTGGCCCATTACAGTAACTGTTGTTAGCATCTATCTTATACAGGCTACGCATGTTCCACACAGGTCAGATTCCCACTCCGTCTGCACACTGTTCTTTCTTATTGTTCTTTTTCTAGTTAGTTCATTCAGAGAACAATTAGTTGGTGGCCTACTTCAAGTAAATTGTTGTCCAATAGAAGAGTATTTAAGATTGATTATTAATCTCTCTTTCTCTCCTCCCCTGGTCTCTCCATTTTACTTGCCCAGGGTGTGTTTAAAGAGACAATTTGCCAGGTACAGTGGTGCATGTCTGTAGTCCAAACAGCTCAGGAGCCTGAGGAAAGAGGATCATAAGTTCATAGCCGGCCTCAGCAATTTAATGAGGCCCTTAGCAACTTAGTGAGACCCTGTCTCAAAATTAAAAGGGCTGGGGATGTGGTGCAGTTGTTAAGTGCCTCTGGATTCAATCCCTGGTATCATTCAATAAATAATAAAATTTTGGAGCACACTGAGACTGACCATGTCATAGTCAGGTAAGGGAGAAGCCTGGACAGAGAAACCACTCCATACAAGTTGTCTCAGAAGAAACAGTCACTTTTAGATATTAGAAAGAAAGTAATAAAGTGCTTAGGCTCCCACATCTAAATTCAGAGTCTTATTTCCTGGCCTCCCATTTGTTCTCCTTTGATCTGCTGGGTTTGTCAATATACCTATTTCCTTGTTGCTTTACTCCATCCACAAATAAGCAATGCATATTTGTTCAACAGGCTTTCTTTGAAAAAACTAAACTAAAATCTAATGCAGAAATGTTTCTTTAGTCTTCTAACTGGTTCTACTCTCCTTCCTATTCCTTTGGCCAGAGTTCACTTCCACATTGTGATTACTACCTTGTCGTGTATAACTTCTACCCACATATTGCTCTAGGGACCTTCGCAACAATCTCTCACCATTCTACCTTTTCAGAACACTCTATTTTAGTCTGCTTCATGAGAAAGTGAAGGGAATCAAAATGATCTAATTCACTGCCCACTCACTCAAGGATATGGAAATCAGCCCAGAAACACTGCACAGTACAGTCTCATGCCCAGAGACTAAATCTTTTCTAGACCACACACTAGTGCTGAACTTGCCTCACTGGAGCTATCTAGCTACTAAGAGAGCACCAGATCCTTACTCCCTAAACTTCAGGTACCATGGACCTTTCAGGAATCCTGAATTTGGCAATTATGGAGTCAATTTGCTAAAGCCTTCAGCTTTCATGGAGGAAGGTTAGGAAGAGCGCAGATATAAATTGTACCTTGTGGTTCTATAAAGACTCTAACAAGGCAAAGTGAACCTTTGTCCCATGCAGCTTCATCTGCTTGGAAGTTCTCTGGAATACAACTAAATAGAAGCAGCAAGTATGTGCATCAATGATATTTTCCAGAAATTGAACTGAAAGGTCACTCTACCTTCTGAGCAAGTAGAAGTGAAACTGAATAATGTTATGACTTTTTTATGGAAAAATATTTCTTGAATACTTTTCTCAGTCTTGTTTCAAACTTGTCTGTTCTCATAGGTATTACTTTTGCTTATGATTATTCACCACTACATGTTACATTAATAATAATGTATAACACTATCTTATAAAATGTTTTAGAGACAGAATAAATTAGAATTACTTGAAATATTTTCTAAATCTTTGCTAAATAATTACAAAGCTTATTACTGAGTGTTCATTGCACTGATATTCAATATTTACCTATGGTTGCTGTGATATATATTTATCTATGGTTCCTGGCTTTTAACTCCCTCCCTAAGGCAACATATAGAAACTCTATTCTTCCTCTACCTTTAGAGGGCCATAGATTCTCTGACCTACCTTGGTCTGATAGCACTCATAAGATCTTCCTCATTCTAAAGGGGTCCTGGCCCATACCTTGGAGGAAGAAATACTGCACAGAGAGACCAAGAAAAATCTGAAGAGACCAGCTTTGCTGGGTTTCCCTATTGTGTCTATTAGCAATCAGCCAATGCAATGACATCTCCACAGAAACCTAAAATGACAGGGGTTGAAGAACTTTGCATAGCAGAACACAGGGAGGTCTCTGGAGGGAGGTATGTCAGAGAGGACATGGCAGCTCTGTGCTCATATTTCTCTCATAACTGGCTCTATGCATCTCTTCATCTATATGGTTTTTAATATGCTTTATAATACACCAATAGATGTAAGTATTTCCCTGAGTTCCAAGAGAAGCTCAGCAAAATTAATTGAACCTAAGGAGAAAGCTGTGGGAACCTTGATTTAATACTGGTCAGCCAGAAGCACAGGAAAACAATCTAGGGCTTCCTGTTGTCATCTGAAATGTTTGTATGGGGTAGATCTTGGGAGGAAGTCTTGGGGACGAGCCCTCAACCTGTGAACTCTGATGCTATGTCCAGAAGATGTCTAAAATGAGCTAAGTTAGAGGACACCTAGTTGATGTTCACTGGGAATTGCTGGCTTGCCTTGCTACTGGGAAGAAATCCCCACACCTTTTGGAGTTACATAAATGATCTATCTTTTGTGAATGTATAGTAGAGGAAATTGTAAAACTTTGCCTTTTCCCAACGGATCAATATAAAATATTTGCCAATGGATCAGTATAAAATATTTCTTCTATTTTTTCATATGCAAAAAAAGGCTTTTCTACATGTATATATGTCTATCTATAAGTGCTGGGAATTGAATCCAGGGTTGTGGCAGTTGCTAGGCAAGCTCTCTATTCACTGAACCACATCTCCTGCCTTTTTTTTTTTAATTTAAAAAATGTGTTATTGCAAGATGAACATATTAGTATCTGTACCCATAAACTAATAAGCTTTGAGAGTTTCCTACTGTGTTTTAGCTTCTTGTTATCAGGTCATTTTTGCTTTAGATTATTTACATTCAAAAGAATGTTAAGAGCAAGAATACTGAGTGAAAGTCACAGACAAACTGTTTGTGTCTACAAAACAGTGTGTCCCTAAAGTTCAATTTTATATTCTAAATAAATTGAATTATTGCATATCCACTAAAGAACTTTAGAATTCCTCCAGCAATGCACATTTTGTTAAAACTTGTTTAACATAACTAGTATGGGGGGGGGTGCTTTCTTTTCCTGTCTCTTTGCTTATTTTGTTTAATTCTAGCATTGGAAATAATTGGTATTTGGCCTGACAAACTGTCAATCTAAGGATACCTATTTGGTAATCCCTCTAATTAAGAAAATAATAATAATAAAATATTTTTGTCTAGTGTATCTCATGGATTCATGGTATTTCAGAATTTAAAAAAAGCAACCAGAGGGAATGCCCAGTCCGATTTCTTAATTTTACAAAGGGACTGGGGGTGAGCTGATATAAATTCTTTCTCCCTTCCCTTTTTACCACTCTCCACTCTTCCTTCCTTCCTCTTTCCTTAAACAAGAAAGGACAACTTTTCTAATTTAAGATCAGTGCCAAGGGTTCCGAGAGGAATAGCCCCAGGCCTGAGCAATTCATAATCCATATCTATAAGACACTAGTTTTAGTGTGCTCAGAAACACACAGAGAAACCACAGAATTGAAATACAGCTGAAGTTTCATCATGCCTGTGAGGGTGAACTTTCTGCTTCTTAACATGTCAACAAGTGTCCGTTTTGATTGTCACCTTAACACTATGGTACTGATAAATATATGGTAGATTCTCAATGGCAGGTGTTGAATGATTTTCATAGAGGATGAAAGTCTGTGAAATGTCCTTTGTGATGAGCTCTCTGACCTAAGATACTCAGGAATATTCTTTCAAACAACTGGAAAGTGTGAAGTTTTTGATTTGCTTTCTTTGCCTGTTGTGAGTATACTTTGATTTGCATCATAGCATTTACAGAAACTTCTTCATGCATGATACTTAAACCAGAGATAGGTTAGATTAAAGACAATTTGCAGTCATGCAAGTTTGTAAAGAGAGGCTTGAGAGTTACTCAGCTATTTTAAAATTAAAGCAGAAATATATCATGGTTAAATATTGATTAAAATTTAAGTTGCATTTACTATTTAACACTGCTTGTATGAGTTGTTCTGAGTACTCTGCAGAAAGGATGAGGTTCTCTTGAAACTGGTGTCTGACTGCATCAACCCTACACCCTAAAAACAATAAGTAATATATAGATGATATGCAGAAGTGCACCCTTTGCCACATAGTTGTTGTTACTTTTAATAAGAACCACAGGTGGCTTAATCTACTTCTGCTACTAGACCATAAAAAATGTTAAATGATCTTGAATTGTTTAATTATAACAGATTTTTAATGCAAAATAAATGGCTTCATCAAAAATAATCATGCTAGCAGTATAAGATGTAGCTACTGGCCTTCCGAGCTCTTTTTCTGTGGGAGATATAGACTTCTCTAAAATGTTGCAACTTTCAATTTCTCATCTGGGTGTGAACAAAGTAAAAGATAACATTTTATACTATCATGCTTTCTTGATGTGGTCACATTTAATAATAGAAACAAAAGAAATATTTCCCGATATAATAATCATAATTCTGCCAGGAAGCAGATGTAAGGTCTTATTTTTCTTTTAAATCAATTATTTATTTATTTATTGCATTATATCTTTCAGTTTTGATATTTTCCTGTAGAGGGAAATTCCATCCTTCCTGGAATAATAATCCCCTAAATTTCAAGTATACTTTTTGAACTGGTGAGTTAATAGAAAAACACACTCTTCCTGCTTGTATGCAATGATCTGTTTATTCTTTTCTATATGAGTAGACTTTGAGTGCTTAGAATACTTCTTAAGGTTAATTCTACTGTGTCAAAATAATAAATAAATCAAAGGACTTTTAGGGGGGACGTTTCATTCTCATGAATATAGAAACAAATAGATTTCCATCACAGAAAATCATTTCACTCAAAGGTCAAAATGTAAATAACTCAACCACCTAGCTAGCTCTCATTTCTTCTCTTCATTCCCGCTGAAATGCTTCATGTTTCCCTCAGAACATCTGCAAACCTTGACTGTTCTTTGCATTTCCAGAGACACTTGCTTCACTTCATTTCTTCAGCATGGCCTCTGGATCAGGCACTGCAAGCAAAACTTTCAGCTTAGTATAACCTTCTATTTCTTTATGTAGTTTATGTAGCTTCATACAAAATGATGCATAATCTGATTTTGACCTTAGGCCAGCAGATGTGTTTTAGGTCACCAATGTCTAATGAAGTAACTGCTGGTTCACCAGCTGCCTTTGCCCATTGATATTTCTCTAGTCCAATTCATTTGTGTTGATATTTGGGCGTTTTTGTTTTTGTTTTAATCTAAAGTCTGAAAAAACTTGGGAATTTATGTACACATCCACAATGCCCATATACCAACATTCAGACAATACTTCGGATCACTTGCTTTGGCCATAATCCTTTGTAACCTCCGGTACAAAACCTTCAACTTCTGTTTCCTTATCAACTTTCATATTCTTCCAGGTCTTCCAAAGCAAAATTTCCAAATTAAAACCCATTTTCCTTATTTATTTATTTATTTATTTTTCTTTTACCTTTTTATTACAACTTAACCTATTTTATTTATTTTTGTGTTCAATTTATAATCACCAATTTGAATTGTACACATCAGTCATTTCTAATGCAATATAGAGCAGGTGCCTAGTCAACTTGGGTTTCTATCTTGGCTCTGTTACCCACCAGCTTATAGAACAACTTGCTTCAACTCTCTGTTTTAATTTAAAGAACAGTAAAATGGAACTACTGACAATATTTAGCTACTAGTTTACTGTGTGGATTAAATGAGTTAACGTGTGTTCACTATTCAAAATAGTGTGTGGTCCTTAGTCATCCCTAAGTAAATGTTAGCTACTATTATTATCACTTTCCTTTGCTCTATTTTCAGTTAGTTCAGCAAATTTTCTTAAAAATTTTTCTCTCCATTATCACTGCCAACACTATGATTCAAATCTTCATGATCTTTTGCCTAAACTATTTTAACTGTCTTCTAACTCATATTCTTGTTCACATTTTGTAACAAGCCCCAACCAATTCAGCTCATTGTGTTCCATAATCTGTATCTTGGTTAGGGAAACTCATTTGGCAAGATCAAGGTCTTATAAAAAGTAATATAATTTAATCAAAACTATAAATAATATTAAAATATTATGTGTATATACATATGCATGTGTTACCATTTGGATAAGAGGTGTCCCTCGGCAGCTCAAGTGTGAGACAATGTAAGTAAGGTTAGAGGGGAAATTATTGGGTTTTGAAAGCTTTAGCGGGCAGTGAATTAATCCCCTGAGAGGGATTAACTGAGTGGTAACTGAAAACAGGTAGGGTGTGGAGGAGGTGGGTTACTGGGGCAAGCCTTTGGGGTATGTATTTTGTCCCTGGTGAGTGGTTTCTCTTTCTCTCTGCTTGTTGGTTGCCTTGTCCTGTACCACTTTCCTCTACCACACTCTTCCACCATCATGTTCTGCCCCACATTGGGCCCCAAAGAATGGAGTTGGCTATTCTCTTTACTGAGACCTTTGAAACTGTGAGCTTCAAAATAAACTTTTTCTCCTCTAAAATTGTTTTTGTCAGGTCTTTTAGTTACAGCAGTGAAAAAACTGACTAAAACAGTATGTGTGTATGAATATGAATATGAATATACATATGTGTGTAGGTATATGTAAACTGACAGAGGAAAATAAAAGTGAAAACTACCTCATTGTAAGCAAATTGGATAGTCACAGTTATTAAGCCTGCTCATGCCATTAACCGTCTTCTTGGCACCTTCCTCTGTTGACTAAAACATTTGCTGAAGCCCAAAATATACTAAAGAATATATTAATATAATTGTATGTTAGAAAGATCATATGTTCTTTTAAAGTTTGTGAGCCATTGTGCCTGTTTTCATATTTCTTTTATTTCTATTTTTAAAAATAACATTTTTTCCAAATACTTTTGTTAGAATCTGGCCTTTGCAAAGTTTT
This sequence comes from Marmota marmota marmota, assembly GCF_001458135.2. Lineage (NCBI taxonomy): Eukaryota > Metazoa > Chordata > Mammalia > Rodentia > Sciuridae > Marmota > Marmota marmota. The sequence goes on along the minus strand of NW_026000241.1, from coordinate 29,326,680 downwards.
CAGTGTTTAAGATATATGAATTTTTTTCTCTACCACATCCCCTCTCCCTGAATTGGGACTGTTTATACCACACATGTGATCTTATTTGTGTTTTTTTTGTTGTTGTTGTTGTTTGTTTGTTTTTATTAGATGGATCAGAATTAGTTGCTGTCCTTCTTTGTTTAAAGGAATGGCCTGAAATGTGCTTAAAGAGATATATCATGCACTCCTAAAAATTGTCTTACATGTCTATCAAGTTATTGAAAAATCACAGATGAATCCATTGCAGCAAAGCATGACTTCCTCCCACAAATGTGGTTACAAATAAAGTGACTGCCTTGTTTGAACAGTGCTGTCATTTACTCCCTACACAAGTGATGGCAGGATCCAGTGTAAACACCTTGCCTTGTCTTGTTTGGTCTGTAATCTAACTTTGCAGTTTGTCCATGATTATCTTAGCCACATGAAACTATGACATCACTTCTTTTCTCATGCCTTATCTTATGTGTCTCTTGAAACATGATGTGCTCTCAGACTCCAGCTTAAGTGATCTCTACTATGAAATTTTCTTTGCTTTTACCCGATTCCCTTACCATCTCTGTCAGAGTTTTTATTTGTTCTTTTTAGAATATTTAATATATTCTTGAGTATATCATGACAGTAGAATGTATTTGGACATATCACACATATATGAAGTATAACTTCCCATTTTCATGGTTGTAAATGATGTGGAGTTAACTAGTTGTGTATTCATATAAGAACATAAGAAAGTTATGTCCAGTCCATTCTAATGTCTTTCCTATTCCTATCCCCCTCCCTTCCCTTCATTCCTCCTTGTCAAATCCAGTGAACTTCTGTTCTCCTCTCCCAACCCTTATTGTGTATAAGCATTTGCATATCAGAGGGAACATTCATTCAGCCTTTGTTTTGGGGGGATTGGCCTATCTCATTTAGTGTGATAGTCTCCAGTTCTCTGCATTTACCAGCAAATGCCATAATTTTATTCTTCTTTAGAATCAAGAATTTTGTATAGTTATTATTTCATTCATATTTTATATCTCTTGTATAGAACTTACATTCTTTCTAAATTTTGGCTTTCTGTATACATATTTTTTCCTAAGTTCAGTATCTCCCCTGTAAAAAGCTACATTTTATTTGCTATCTACAAATACAATGGAGTTGACTCTTAGAAAAGTTCTAAGTTCTAAAGTCAGTATTGAAAGTTAAAATGCCATACTTCTAAAGTTATCCTGAAAAGATACTAAAGCAATATAGAAAATGTATTGTGCATTTATGTACGTACCACGTTAGGAGCTGACATTGAGTTTCTCAATAAAGCACAACACTGAAAGTTTTCCTTCTGTATTGTGTCAAGTCATTTTCTTCACTTCAGCAGGAGATGAAATAACTGGCTTGGATTTAGAGGCTGTGTGCCTGAAAAAATCCATGTGTCTTTAAACTTGAAAATCAAATGCAGCTTGGGAAGATGCTCAGACTATGAGAACTGAGAACAAGTAAGGAAATTTTATTTCTTTTCCAAATAATTATTTTTTAAAAATAGGTCATCCAGAGGCTGAGGGTATAACTCAGTGGTAGAGCCCTTGCTTAACATACGTAAAGTCCTGGGACCATCCCCAGAATTGCAAAGAAAAAAAAAATGGTGATTCCCAAATCCTCTCTATCTTCATGGCTTTCAAGAACTTTCATTATCCCAAGTTTCAAAAGTGTAGATGAATAAATACATACATAGACACATACTAATATAGATGTAGATTTACGTGTTTTTTTTTTTAATTAAATAGCATAAATAACTCATTTAAACCCAGGATGATGGGTCATCAAATAATGAAATGAGGTCATGGCTCAGTTCAACTTATTATTCAGTGAATATTTTACCATTGTTAAAAGAGCAGACCTTTGCTCAGTGTTTTATTCAAATCTACACTCTGCTGCTAAATGACTACACAACTTGAAGTACTAGCTTAACTTCTCTGCACATCAATTTTATCCCAAGCTAATGGAGACAAAGTAGAATATCTATGCTCAGGAGTCTGAAATGAGATATGTAGGGTTAACCTCATAGCATTCAAAAAGGTTGGTTATTAATGGTATTATCGATTGTCCCATTTACAAAATAAATATTTATGACTGATAGTGAAAGTTCAAGCCTTCCTTGTTAGGATGGGAGGCTGTGGCTTTAACTCAATTCAGTTTATATTTGGAAGATGGAAGGAATTACTTTACAGTTTTTGAAAGAGCATTGAAACATGAAATGCTTGGTTATTTATTTAATTCAGGACTGAAACACTTGGCTAGTTGAAGGCAATTCTGGGAACGAGAATAAGGGAGTCTCTGAATGATTGAAGATGGATTTCTGAATTGGGTCTTTCAGGAATAAGGGGCTTCTTTGCCCATTTTCCATGAATTTTCATTTTTCATAGTAAATTGCTTTGGATCAGATACATTTTTAGTAACATCTCTTCTTTTATTCATCACTTTTTAAAGATGCAGCCTTAAATATTCTAATTCTTTCTCACTCTCCTTTTGTCCTTTCTGATTTAGAAGAAAAAAATTCCTATCATGCTTACCTTTTTTTCTCAAATCCCATTTCTGATCTTTGATGTATTATACATACTCTCACAATTTTGAAAATTTACCTTACATTTCATGACCCACTCTCTGACATGCACTGTATTCTTGAATTCCAAGCATTTTCTTACTGAATTTTTTTTAAAATTTACCTGTGGTGGGAAACACTATTTTCTGTTCACGAGTAAAAAACCTGAGGCATAGAGAGCTTAAATAACTTGCCCAAGTTTCCTCCTATCAAATGGTAATAATTGTTACAGTTTGACTTTAGAGCTTAAGCTATCAACTGCTATACAAGCATCGGCCAATTTTCATGGAGAAGTTTTTAAAGGCTGCCGCTTTTTCATTTTGTTTGTGTATCATTCCAGTTTTCTTATGTGTTTAGGTTTCTGTGCATTTTTAAAAAAATATTTTTGCTTATCTCCCCTTTTGCTTAAAAATTGAAGTCAATACTTGAAAATGCACTGCCATTCCCTCTCCTACTGTTCTTCACTACACAACACAGCTTTCTTTTCCCTTGCCACTGGCTTGCTGCTTTGGATGTCCTCAGTCTATAAACCTCTGCTCTCTGACGTTCAGTCTCTGACTCAGTTCCTTTACTGCTGTCTTCCAAGGAGCTTGAACATTTTAAATGCTATTTTCCTTTAAGTCAGTTCCAAGATGATGTTTGCCTCTACTAAGTATTTCCTCTCAGCTACTGGAATCTTCTGTTCTTCAGATTGCTCCTTGATGCATTTTCGAAGATGCTGCCAAATGTCTTTTTGCACATATGCTTGTTTTTTAGCACCTGGAAACTTGACAGAGCTTCCATTCTTTTTTCCACTTTCTTCCTCAGGTTTGGCCCTGCCCTCCTGGTACATCTCTGCCACACTATTTTTCCTATCCTTTGCACCTCCACCCAGCTGCACCTTCAGAGTATTCCCTGGCTTTGAACACTTACATGACCTGAACCTTCCACTCTCTTTTTCCATTGTGGAAGGAGATATATTTTAATCAAACATGATATGTCACTGTAAAAACACAGGCCATTCTCCAAAAACAAATGCTGCATATCTTGGAAACTTAAGCAACAAAGTTTTATTCTTCTTATTTATCTGATCTACTTTACCTGCTTCTTTTATTCTTCTTTAATAATAATTGTGCTTTTAAGGTTCTCAAGAAAGTCATGATGAAGAAGGACAGTTTCACTCTATTAACACTGTTTTGTTAACTTTAAATGTTGATTGATGCTGGAATTCAGTTCCTGAATCATGTAAGAAACACGGAGCAGTCAGAAGACTGTTCAGCAGTCAGAAGATGCAGGTCTTTGTTCTTGTTGAATCTTCTTACAGACCTGACTTTAGCTTCTCAGTAACTCATCTGATTCTTAACTTAGTTATTTGCAACATGAAGGATGAATAATAACTAACTACAAAGGTGAGTTTCAAATGAAATAAAAAGCACACATATGTTTTACGAATTGGAAACAGCTACACTATAGGCACTGATTATTATTACATTGACTCTCAAAGCTTAGAGATGAAAGTTTGTCAAACAAGTAAAGTTGTAAAATGAATATAATGGAATCTTCAACTAGATCAGTGTAAGCATTTCATTTATGCAGGGGTTTATGTTGTGCATCACGTGTATCTTTAAAATATTAAAAACTAAACATTGGCTTTTAATATTTCTATGTAGTACAATGAATATTTGTGGTTTTAAGAAGGGTGGGTAACATATCTGTGTTTTGATGACCCAAATATAATCCAAAAATAATACCTTTGTGGGTAGTTCAGTTTCTTTCTATGATGGGATGGATATTACACAATGAGTCATAGAAAAAACATGTATTAGCCTATATGTACACGTAATAGCATGTGTTATGGAAGAAGTCCTACCTGGGAATCCTTTGCTTTCTTCTGTGAAGATCCAGCTCACTCCCACAGGGATGTGATTTCAAGTTTTTATATCTACCCACATGCCTAATTATATAAGTGATTCATTTATATTTTAATATTTTTAAATACCATATTGCGAACCCACATGAAGAATCATTGGAAACTATATTGAAAGGACCTATTTTCTCATTTTATTTAGTTTCCTATTGAAAACTCCTGCACTGATTTATGATTTCATGTCATTAGTTAAAGAAGACCATGGTATGAACAAAACATAGAGGATAAAACTAAAAGTCTCCTTTGGAAATGGAGTTTAAATTGTTAATACGATTTTAGTATTACCTTTATTGTTCCATTGATTGTGTTGTGGTAACCATCTGTGTAGTGACACTGCTTGTATTTTATTCTTGCCACCAGATTAGTGTCCTCTGTTTCCCAGGACAGTGCCTTTTCCCATATCAGGAAAAGAGATTTATCACTTGCATTTTTATACTTCCTTTCCTAATTTTAGCACAGCATTCTTTTCTGTTTTATTGCACATATACTCTATAAACCTCTCCTCCTAGTACCAGGTTAAATAATTATTTTTTCTTCAGAGTATTTATATCTTTGGCTTGTTAATAGATAGATACTTTCCCCATCAACTTGCTGCACAGCCAAGCTGTGCTTATTTGCTGCCTTAATCTTTCATCACAAATCAGCTTTCTGTGCATCTTAATCACTCTTCCATCACGTCTGTGAACTCCTTCCAGCTTCTCTGCACCTTTTGGATAATGAGGTGTCAAGGTCTGAACACCAGATGCAGTCCCACCAGTCCTGTCTAGGAAGGTCCTGTTGCCTCCTGTGCTGCTAGGATGCCTTCTTGTTCCCTGAGGTACTCATTAGAGAGACGATACCTGTCTCTGCAGGCAGAGACAAGTGCTGCTGCATTACCCCATCCACTAGCAGCTGCCTTCTGGCTAATTCCTTTTCCAGAGTGGAAATCTCAATTTCCATTTCTCTCTGTCTCTGTCTTTTGTGTTCTTTATTGCTTCTATTTTATTCATCCTGCCTGATTCAGATATAATTCAGCTGATTATTCCCTTTATTAAATCTTGATCTGGGCCAATATCCTCCCAGTACTATCATTCCACACTAGTGATAATGATAATCTCTCCCTCTCTGATTGCATATACATATATCTCCTAGCCATATTAACTTCTTTCACATCTTCCTGGTACACATATTCCCTTATGTTTATCTATTGCCTTACCTTTTTCTTCTTTATCAAATAAATACAAAGTTTGACATTGTGCTGTTAAACTTGAAAACTCAATTTTATCAAAGTTACTCAGACAATTGAACAATGAATTATTTTTACATTATTGCTGTTTGTAGTAATGTAGAATAACAGTTCAGTTTTTATTCATAAATTATATAGTTTGGGGACAGATGAGAGAGGCATGACATTCCTGCAATAGGTACAATATAAATAAATCATGGCCTGTGTTTCTTGAACACTAGTTGATCATTCTTTCTTTCTTTCTTCCTTACTCCTTCTTTCCTGTCTTTTACTCCTCCAGGCAGGTAATGGGGACCACAATCCTTCTGCCTTCAGGTTGTAGAAGGGAAAGAATATAGCACCTGTGTCCTCAGCCTACTGTCAAAGTGATTAGCTTTGCAGCTGCAGTGAATTACATACTTTCTGTCACTTGTGATCTCATTTCTGACAAGTTGGCTTTATAGTATGATGAGAAAATAAGATGACTGTGTTTTATTCTCAAATTATAAAACTAATGAGAAATTAAACCAAAATAAAAGTCATGGAACACATTGAGGAGGACCCTGAAACCTTGGAAAGCTTGTCTCTCAGTTGTGTAAAACAACACACGGCTCCCAGTTGCCTCCCACATTAATTTTATTAAAACATTTTATCAGAGTATGAATGCAATTTGTATCTGACTAGGGGACTAAAGTGAGGGAGGATGGAAAAGAGCTAGGGAAATATTGTAATAGTCAAGGAATTAGGTGGTAAAGACAGATAAGCTTTAGAAGCTGGAGAAAATTTGAGTCTGGCACTAAACACTGGGATCCAACTTAAAAATCTGTGACTGGTCAAAGGGGTTAGATTGAGTTCTACCCCTGGAGTGTTTTCATAGGAAATCCAGATTCCTCATCATCCCTCCGTGACTTTCTGAAATGTGATATTTGGAGATGATGGCCTGGAAACTGCAATTTTAACAGTCCCTTCATTTGATTCATATACTTACATCTGGTTATGAAATTTTTAGCTGAAAGAGCAGTCATTGTCAAAATAAGTGGACATTAGTGTCAAGGATAAATAGGAAAAGAAAGGAATATTGAAGAGGTTCAGGGATCAGAGGGTGGACTCCAGCAAGACAAGATCTACACCTGAGCTGAGGGTAAGGACAGAAAGGAGGTCACTCCAGAAGTGATGGGGTCAGCACAGTGGGTGAGAAGGTGTGGAAGAATTAACTAAGGGATTGCAATAAAGCTAGAAATTCGGAGCTTCTGATCCTAGCAGAATAGAAAACATTCTAATTTTACAAACCAGGGGGCTGTAGGTTACTAGAGTGCAAAGTAAAGGACTGAGGGTTGTCAGGCAGAGGGGCTACATCTCTGGCCAGCAAAGCCTTGGATAGTTTGTTTTGTTTTCCTCAAAACATTGGCCAGGGAATATACAACATGTTCAGCTGTAAATACTTTTTAAATTTACTTATCATTCATAGAAAATAAAAGTGAAAGACAAAGGGAAGATCACCTTGGAAGACATGCAAAAGGCTCAAATATCAAAATATTAGAGTGAATACCCTTTAGAAAATCTATAGGGCGCACAGGTGAAGGGCAGGTTGTGGACAAAAGGCACACAGAACATTTAAGGGGGAGCTGTTTAGGAATGCCAAATTGGTTATATATTCAAAAGCATCATTTCAAGAACTTAGCTTCATTTGGGACAATGAATTAAAAATTTTTCTGTTAATATTTTGAAGTTAAGCAGAATTTTTCATTCAAGTAATGTTCTTTAGATTGTGCCATAAATTTAAAATTAATATTAAAATATTATTAATATTAATACTGTCAACATAATTTGCTTATTTACTGGTGTAACTTTAGTATTGACTTCCTTTATCCATCTGAATAAATGAGCATGAATTTTTAATCTTATGAAAAGAGAAAATAGAGTAAAAGGCATAACTTTTTTTTTTTTAAATCCAACTGAAAATGTAGACTGTGTCAAGGATTATAGTGAGACTTTCTACATTTCAACATGGCATTCATTCCTGGAACACGTCAGCCTCTGCACAGTGACCTAGTGTGTTGATCTTCATAAAGAATAAAGTAGACCATTATGTAGACACACTTCCATTTTGGAACCTTAGTGCCAAGTGTTAATGGTGTCATTATTCCAAACAAAGTGTGTTTGGAACCATTGCTTTTTGTAATATGTTTCTTGTGGGAATTTTCATAAAGCAACTATAGTCTCCAAGGTATTCACATGGGATAGAAATATAGAGATTTTCTTCTTACTGTCTGTTATGCTAATGTTTTTGTTAATTGGTAAACTGGTTGGTCCTTTTTATAAAGAAATGTCTACTTTTAAACTTTGCTAGCTGTCTTTAATATATATATATATATATATATATATATATATATATATATATACACACACACACACACACACACACACACACACACACACAATCCTCTAAGTAAATATAGGTCTTCTATAGGTGGTACCTTTGGAGGGAAGTATAAATAACATACCGGGGATGGAGCTTACTCTTAAATTAATATACATTCTTAAAATACTTCAATATTAAAGTAGGATGTAGTCGAGACCATTGTTCTTTAAGACACTTGTTTTTCTAAGAGAGTTTTTTAAAAACTTTATTCTGTGAAGATACAATTTTTTCTTTTAAATAGCAGAATCAAATCAAACTCTAGAATTGTGTGAAATACATAAAATTTGGAAACTGCATTATTCAGAATCACTTATCTTACAATGTAATGAGATTATATTATAATCTTATTTTGTCTACCTGTAACATTTCTAGGTTTGTATGTGTGTATACATATACATATATACACATGTATGTATATACATTCACTTATACACATAATATTTATGCAAGGAAAAGTTGATAAAACTATTTTCAGAAGAAATTAAAATAATTTAAAAAGTCTTGGTATATTTGTGTTTAAAAATGCATCAAATGTAATAAAGGGAATTGCATAAGTGTGATGTAAGTCATATTGTTCATTCATATTTTCAACAACTCAGCATTTAATTGTTGTTGATTAGGGTACTATAGTTTTTCACAGATAACTCAGGATACTTGTTATTATTTTATAGGTGCAGAGATTACCCTGGTAATATTATTAGATACTTTAATTGCATTCTATTGAAGAGCTAATCCCCATTAGAAATAAATACTTAAAATAAAAGAAAATATTTGTATCTATAAATATCACAATGCCTAGAAGGTAATTAGGCTATGGTTTCTTTATCTTTGTTCAAAAAATTAATTTGTTTCACAATCACCAAATATAAAAATAAATCATTTAAAAAGTATCTTTAGGCACATGCAGTGGCACAGGCCTATAATCTCAGCAGCTCAGGAGGCTGAGGTAGGAGGATCTCAAAAGCCAGCCTCAGCCATGGCAAAGGTGAGGTGCTAAACAACTCAGTGAGATGCTATCTCTAAATAAAATACAAAAAAAGGACTGGGGATGTAGCTCAGTCATTGAGTGCCCCTGAGTTCAATCCCCAGTACTCTTAAAATAAAAAATGTTCTTAATTAACTTCATCAGTTAGGCCTATTCACTGACTCTTTTATAACTAAGGAGTCAGGTACTCTTACATATTACTCCCTTGTTGGAAATGCATTAAGTTTCTGTATGACCAGTTGTTACTAGGGTTTTAATATATACCCACAGAAAAGAAAACAACTAACCAGTCCATCAGGGAGATTAAAACTGAGACTGTATTCTCAGAAGCGCTAAGCTCAGAGGGAGTTAATAAGCTTCCAGGGACTGAGGGCACAGTAAGATAGGAATTTTATTAATCATTGTTATCCTTTAGCAGTATGTATTCAAATTATAAGAAAGAATAAAAGTATGTATGTGCTGCTTAAGTGTTAGGGTGAAGTATACTGATGTTTTATATTTACAAACCGTTTTTTAATAAGATAGTTTGATGGGGATGTATAGATATGTGATAAAAGAAATATAGAAAAAGGTTGATTGTAGAATCTATAGTGGGTATGCACATGCTTACTGCACACTTTAACTTTTCTGTATATGCAAACATTTTTATGATACAATTTTGGAAAATTATTTTTATCAGAAGAAAGGTTATTACATAATTGTTGAAGGCAGTCAATCTGATAAAGCACAAAGAGAGATGCCAGTAATAACATGGTTCAACTCCTTATAAGTAAAACTACAAGCTATTCTATATTCTAAAATAAGTGCTTTTTAAAATAAGTAAATCTATGCTTTAGCTAAATTCCTTTCAGATTTACACATATAATTTGAAAAGAGATTTTGCTCTCTTCTCTAGATCACATGTTTATACCTAATTATTTTTTATGGTTGTCTATTATTTAAGGCTAACCTAAAGTTATCACCTTGTGCTATATTTTAGTCAATGAGCTTATTCAGTTTTATGGTTGTCTTTGGGCATTTATAGAGTGTACTTTATACTGCATTTCTAGTTCCCTATAACCAAGGAAACAATCTATACTACTGTATTTCAAATCATTGCCATCCTGACCATTACTTCATTTGCAATAAAAATCACAAACTGTGCAAGTGCATTTCATACATGCTCATTTTTTTTCAAGTGTTAATAAGTAAATGTGTGTTCAGCCTTGGTGTAGAGAAAGTCACAGACCCCCCACATGGTGGGATTTGTGTGAGGCTTGATGGGATATTAAGGGTGCATTCCCATGAGGCTCCTTTCCATGGGAATTTCCATGCTTTATTCCAACTTTCTTATTTTAATAAAATATGTAAGTATTCTCTTGAAAGGTAAATGTTATCACCTGCCATAAATTTTTAATTAATATAATGTCCCAAACAGTCCTAAGAAAATTTGCATGGGCAGAGTTCAGAGCTTAGGAATTCTCTGCTGTCTGTAACATCTGAACTTTCTTCAGATCAGCAGGCACAGGAGATTTGGTAGTTTGAAAATTATGTGGTAAGGACCAAGCAATAGGTATTTTAATGCTGAAAACGGCAGTACAAAAGGGTTTTTTGAAGGTTAACTTTGTGTCAACTTGACTGGGCCATGGTACCCAGGCATTTGGTCAAACATTACTCTGCATGTGTCTGTGAGGACATTCAAAAGGTTGAATGAGATAAACATTTGAATTGGTAGACTGATTAAAGCAGATTCCCCTCCCTAATGTAGGAGGGCCCCATCCAAGGAGTCTAAAGAGAACAAAAAGTCTCATCCACCCACAAGGAGGTGGGAATTTCCTTCTGACTGACCTGAGTTATCTTTTTCTTTTTCTTTTCTTTGCCTTTTGACTTGGACTGAAACATCTAATCTTCCTTGTTTTGGAATCTGCAGGCACTCACAGTGAAACTATACATTGGCTCTCCTGGTTCTCAAGCCTTCAGATTTGAACTGGAACTGCAAGATCTGCTCTCCTGGTTCACAGGCCTTTGCACTAAGACTACACTACTGGCTCTCCTGGATCTCCAGCTGGTCAACTGCAGATCTTGGGATTCTCATCAGTTTCCATTGTCATGTGAGCCAATTCTTTGTAATAAATCTCACTCATAGAAAGATAGATAAATAGATAGATAGATAGATAGATAGATATCCTATTGGTTCCATTTCTCTGGAAAACTCTGACCAATACAGACTCTTCTAGATGAGATGATAGAAGGAGAAAATCTCCTTGTCAGTTGGCTAAGAGAAAATTTGGATAATCTATATTCACATATGTATGTAATATTTGTTCTAGATATGATAACCCAAGAAATCTTGAAAAACAAAAGATTATTATGTCTTTGCTACGAAATCACACTTATTCATTTAAGCAATGAATTAATGACATAGTCATTATAATGCTTTTGGTTCTGTTATTGATATACATTAAAATATTGTCATTAGGTTATAAATCACCAGTCAATATCAATATATGTTTAAAAACATTGCTAATACATAATCTTAGGAATTTTCTTTTATTCTTAAATTATTATTGACTATTTTAAACATCAGACTGCATATTCTGTTAATTTTCTGTTGTTTTACTATTTGCCAGGCATAATAAATAGCTCTCAGTTTCTTTTACTGTAATATTCATATTAATCTTTTATGCACTTACCCACCTAAGTTCATTTTCATCATTCCAAACTTGTCTTCCACAGTCCAGATATGTAGTTGTACTCAGATTATAAACTATTCCTTTTCGGGCAAAAATAATGTTGTCTTTTGATTACTCAGTGATATAATTTGGTGATATGAGATCAAATTATATTTATGTTGCTTTCTCTTGCCTATGGCTGACAATGATCATGTCACTTACAACTTGGGCTTACTCTAATAACCAGGAAAAGGTAATTCAATCATGACTTAAGTACTCACTGTGGTAAAATTTGTCTAATAAGTAGGTGAAATAAGACCCAAGATCAAAGAACACTCACTCTGTGAGCAAACACTATCCTATAAGTAAGTATAGGTGTGGTCATTTTAAAAAATAAAGAAGAGATTAAGGTGGCAACAATTAATAAAGCAAATAAAAAATTGTAAAGTGATCATGAAATCAATAACTATGAAATTATCCAGCCATAGAAACTACAAGACAACTAACCCTTATTAAAATTAGAAAATTAAGAAAACATCTCAGGTTATATGATGCATTTGTAAGAGGTATTGTTTGAAAACAGATTTTGTGAACTTTTTCATTATCTTGATCAAAGTATGGTCAGAAAAATCTCTCATTCTTTTTTAGATACTCTAAAATTTAGAACTTTATAATAGGAATTTAAAGATTTCTTAATATCCTTTGGGCAAAATTCAATATAAAATCTTACAGTTGTATGGAATCTTAAGGTCAATATGATGAACTGAATAGGAAAAAATCAATGTAAAAACCTGCACTGGTACAAGATGCTATGATGATATAGAAAGAATAGCATTCAAATAAACAAAAAATCGTGTAGCTATATGATGACCCTCTCCCTCCTCTCTCCCTCTCTCTCTCTCTCTCTCTCTCTCTCTCTCTCTCTCTCTCTCACACACACACACACACACACATACACTTTCTGTGTGTGTGTGTTGTGTGTGTGTCTTTGTCTCTCATTAATTTTGCTGTTCAATTTTAACCAATATAGAAATATATTGCTGTGTTACCATTAGCCTCTCTGGTTAAACACTATACACTTCCTGGAAAGGATTTTGAAAATAATCATTACTCTTTCTGATTTTGTTTCTTCCTTTGCTTTGTTTTTGTTTTTATTTTTCTTAGTTTAGGATTAGAAAGAATTTTTACAAACCATTTGTATATGTATAAACTTGGAGAAGTTTACCTGGTTTATGCAAAGATTTCTAAAGTGGAAGAATAAGGTAAGGAAGGAAGACAAACTATACAGTACCCCCCCAAAAAGAAGAATAAATAAATAAATAAATAAATAGGAAAATATGGAAAGACTAAATGAATGAATAATTGTCTTTAATAACATTGTTTTATTTTCTCTATGCAGTTTTCTATAAGGTTGCAGAAGCAATTTCCTTTTTACTTTAATTTATTTGCCTTTCAGTCTCAGTAATCAGATAACCTCTTTGTGCCTGTGTGTGTGTATGTGTGTGTGTATGTGTGTGTTTCTTTGTTGTGGTACCATACTGTTTAAACATGTAAGCTTAGCATTTGAAGAAAGTTCTATGTTGAAATGAAGCTTTTAAATATTATAACCAAGTTAAACAGTTTTAAATCTTTGAAAACATTCTTTTTTTTTTATTTTGTTTGTCTCACATTTACAATGAAAAGAATTTAAAAGAAACACTAAAATCACACCATTAGCCACTGAGTAGAGTGCATGTAAGGAAAGTGGGCTCTGGACTCTTTCCAGGAGGGCTTAATTGTGGTTCCACAATCAGGACATTGTTGCACCAGGCTTTACCTACCTGGCAGATTTACACATAAACTCAAAACCATAGTATAGAAAAGCTCCAGTGACTATAAATGTTTGGCCATAAATCTAGCAAAAGCTGGAAAATACAGAAGAATAAAGAAGATATCAAAATTAACAGTAAGAATCAGGTGAGAAATTGATTAGTATGTTGCATAACACAAATTCTCCTTCAGGTTTGATTTGGTGAGTGATCCTAATTACAGGGAAATAGTTTTGTTTTGTTTTCAGAAAAGTACATATAATTCTTAGAATTTTAGCAGCTCAGAAATGGACTAGTTCACTAGGCCAACAAATAAGTACCAAGAATTTTGATTATTAAACAGTTATAGCCAAACAACCTAATAAGTATTTATGTCCTGATAACCTAAATTGAAAAAAAAATGAAAATAATACTTTAATTCATTCTGAAATTATTTACTAATTACTTATGAATAAGGTGTATGCATATGTTGGGCACTTTACTACTTTTCATACCTTGGAATCAGATTGAGCACTGGGAACCTCATTACCTGTTCCACAAGGATTTTCAGGAGATACTTGATTTTATCACATCACCTGCTGAGACCAACTTCACACAGCTATGATGTCCTAGAAAGGAATGTGCCCTCACTAATGTTGAAACTGTGAAATACCTTGACTACATGACTCATACGATAGATGTTGAGCCTTGTTATATTTACCTTGAAATTTTAAAATAGCCCACAGCCTGCTAGATGAGTCCACTTATCACTGCAAAGTTACCTTAGTGCATAGTCCTGGAATCACAAATTTAGGCTATTAGATACCAATGTCAAGTATAATCCTTGAGTTTTCAAATTGAGAAGTCAAAAAGCCTTTGCTACATGGAAAGTGAGTGGGAAACAACCATCAAAGCTCACAGTCCTACCTCTTAATCTTGGTATTTTAAAATTTTTTTTCTCAGTCCAGATATTGCAAATACTTCTTAGTATTCACAGTATAACTGTAATTTTGGAGAGTTTGTTGGCCTACATAGTGATGTAGCATGGGACCATTATCATAGCTTGAGGCAAGTGGTACTTATATATTTTAAATAAAATAATAGAATAAATGCCTAGTAGGGCTTTTTTTTTCTTTGACACAGTATTTTATGATTTGGACTAAATGTTTTCCAAAGGTTCTAACTATACCTTTTCACTCAGGAGAGCTACTTGTTTTAACAGTCTGTATGAGGTATATTGTACTGAGAAGAGGAATATGCCTTCTCATGTATATATCCAAACTACAAATAAACCTGGAGTGCTTCAAGGGGAGCATTTGAGTGTGTATTCCATTTTATCTCAGTTTTGCATTTGAATAACCCAGTTAACTATATAAATAATGTTTCCTTTTAAAAACAAATATCATGGGGCTGGGGATGTGGCTCAAGCGGTAGCGCGCTCGCTTGGCATGCGTGCGGCCCGGTTCGATCCTCAGCACCACATACAAAGATGTTGTGTCCGCCGAGAACTAAAAAAAAATAAATATTAAAAAATTCTCTCTCTCTCTCTCTCTCTTTAAAACAAACAAACAAAAAAAAAAACAAATATCGTATAGAATCAGCTAAGGCCCTTACTGGATTTTATCTGGATTATAAGAACCCAAGTATGAGAGTGTTAAACTAGATCTGTTGCTTTCTGAATAAACTGTGAGCAATAATGTCCCCATTGACAGTAAAGCAAGGTATGCTAAAATTAATAGTCAAGAGTATAGACTACCTATTAATGAAAAGAAAAAATATGATGGAAGCAATATTTCCTTGCAATATTTTAGACAGGGTTAGATAATATTGATCATTAGCAATGATACTTAATAACTGACATTCTTGTGAGTTCAAATTTTGACTTATTCATTTTCCCACCTATTCATTTTTTTTTTGAGAGAGAGAGAGAGAGAAAGAGAGAGAGAGAGAGAGAGAGAGAGAGAGACAGAGAATTTTAATATTTATTTATTTTTTTTAGTTTTTCAGCAGACACAACATCTTTGTTTGTATGCGGTGCTGAGGAATGAACCCGGGCTGCACGCATGCCAGGCAAGTGCGCTACCGCTTTAGCCACATCCCCAGCCCCCACCTATTCATTTTTAAAATTGCAATTTCTTACAGTCTACTTTGTTATCAAATGTACATACTTTTAAACAGTTGCAGTCATAATCTCTGAATGCGATCATGATTAGCTGGCTTTTATTGGCAGGATACTTTTAATTTTTATTCAGATTAAAATCATTTATCATCTACTAAAAAGTAGGTGTTTGAAGGAATGAAACACAGCACTAGTACTGGGCAGGAAGGTATATCTGGGACATTGTGCTCACTCTCAGTCGAAAGACTTCTATAAATCTGTGGAGAGATGTTGCAGCGAGTTGGTCAATGAATTCAGATGATTTGGAGTGAGTAGGAAGGGCATTTCACCTATACTGTGAGTCCAGGACTGAGTCTGATTATTTCACATACAACTGCAAGAAAAGAAAACAATAAATTGGCTGATACCTAGGTAACTTAAACAATATTTAGGTAATTGAGACATTGGGGGAAATAAATTATATGTAAATACAAGGTAATAGAAGAAAAATAATAATTTGATTATTTTTATTTTCATGAAATCTTATTACCTAAATGTAAAAAATATATGCAGACATATATGTATGTATGTGTTTCCATATTTTCCTTCTAAATTGATTAAATTTTCTATTATTGGTACAATTACTTTCCAGCCAGGTAGATAGTTGTTTTAGTTAGCTTTTTCACTGCTGTGTTCAAAAGACTTGACAAAAACACTTTTAGGGGAGGAAAAATTTACTTGGGGGCTCATGGTTTCAGAGGCCTCAGTCCATAGAAAGTGGATTTCATTCCTCAGGGCTCATGGTGAGGCAGAGCATCATGGTGCAAGAGTGTGGTGGAGGGAAGTGTCTCAAGATATGATGATTAGGAAGAATAGAGAGAGATTCCACTCACCAGATACAAAATATATACCTCAACATCACGCTCCCAATGTCCACCTCCTCCAACCATACTCTACCTGCCTTCAGTTACCACTAAGTTAATACCCATGGCAGGATTAATTCACTGAGTGGTTTAAGGGTCTTAAAACCCAATGATTTCACCTCTAAATATTCTTGCATTAACTCATACATGAGCTTTTGGGGGATAGCTCACACCTGAGCCATACAGAGTAGCAAATCTATAGAAATAAATTCACAGGAAGTCAGAAATGGAATGTTTATGAAGAGGGATAGAAAACTGCTTCTGTGATTGGAACTGAAACTGAATAATGTTAATCCTATGGTGCAGTCATATGCCAACTGGACTGTGCTTTCTTTCCCCTTCACTTCCTTGTTCTCATTGCTCTGCCAATATGCTTTCTTTTGGTTTTTCTATTCCTAAGACAACTCTCTTTAATTGTCCTAGTAAATGTGCTACTCCTTTGAGTTTTACCACCGTTTTTCAGCATCCTTGTGTAGCCTGCTCCTATTCACTGGAGTCTGCTGTCTTGTCACCAGAAAGTGTTTGGAGACTTTACTTTGCATATACATGAAAAGACCAGTTCTTGTCCTACTCTTCTGTTTCTTTTACCTGTGATATCTGCTGTCACACCAGGTCTTCTTTTTTTTTTTTTTTATTTACTTCAAAAATAAGATCATTTATTTTTTAACCAATAAAACTGTTTCTTATCTTATATCTTAAATGCAGAATTGTTAAGTATTTTACAGTATGATAATAAGTGACACACGATGTGTGTAAATGTATATCACACACAGACATACACAGAGTGAGCAAGCAAGGAGAAAGGGAAAGCTAAGAAACTATAAGGTACTATACAAACATAAGGTAGATTGAATTTCCTATTTGTACCAATTAAATTTCCTTTTATTTTTATGTGTTTTGAATATCTTAGAGTTTTGTATTTGAGTAATAAGTGTTGAAAGTGGCAAATTTCTCAGATTGTTATACAGTATTTATGTATCTTTAGAATTGTAAGTAGTCAACAGCATAGAATAAAAATGTCAATTTTTTTTCCTTATTACATGTTGATTTAAGGATTTCACATTGAACCCTCCCAAAACAATCAAATATTATGGGCACCTCTTTGATGTTTCTCAGAGCCTCATAGCTGTGTTAAGACCTCACAGTTTATATTTGGCTCCATTCTTTCACTCAGTTTCTTTGATTCTTCACAATAAATGAAACATGTTTTATATACCAACCATTATGCCAGTCTGAAAACAAAATAAATGATACAAAGTAAAAATTCCTGTCATCGTAATTCCTATACTGCAATAGAATAATTCCAAGTTTTAATATTTGGAAGACAGGTTATTGTCCTGCTGCCATTTACACTCAGTAGTTCAGAGCCTTTGAAATAATTCCTGATGAAGTGTCAAGGATAATCCTCCTCCTTGCTTCATAAACAAATGCAATCAAACCAAATGAAATAATAAATGCCAACACTAATAAATGCCAGGCTAGGATTGTGTGTCTTATCAAGTTTCTCTAGAATTTCTGAAACTTATTTATTCTTTTTAATTTAAATACAGAGGCCATTAAAGCCAGATTGCTTGGTAATGGCAATTTCTCCCATCATTGAAAGATTTTTTAATGAATTAATATTAACATTGGAATCTGTAGTAAATTCTAATAAAATCCTAAGGAATAATGATATCTATTTTACAGTAATCAGATGTTTCAAATTAGGAGTGAGGAGCATAGGACAAATGTAGCTTTAAGGTTGACCTAAAGTATTGGATATTGCAGATTAGTTACTTAAAATTAAATCTGTAAGCCAGGCATGGTGGCTTATGCCTGTATCTGCTGCAGCTCAGGAGGCTGAAGCAGGAGGATCCCTAGTTCAAAGCCAGCCTCAGCAACTTAGCAGTGCACAGAGCAACTCAGTGAGACCCTGTCTCTAAATAAAATACAAAAAAAAAAAAAAAATTAAAAGATTTTTTTTTTTTTTATGTTCATTATTACTTACTTTTTTCT
>NW_026000241.1:29295736-29301951 GCF_001458135.2 Marmota marmota marmota | reverse complement strand
GCTAAAAAAAAAAAAAAAAAAAAAAAAAGAAAAGAAAAATGTACATTTAGATACGAAGTATGATTCCTATTGAAAACATATTGCTGTTACAGTCATACAGTCAAAAATTGAAAAAATCACAAGCCAAACCATTGCAAGTAGGGAACCATCTGTATTGGACATTTGTTGTAGGAAAAATATGTTGTAGTTAGCCTGGTAGTAAATGGATTCTTTGATCTGAAACTTGTCCAGAAATGCTTTGTGGGTGTGATTAGGTCAGGGAGGTCAAAACATCTTCACATTACTACTTAGAAAGGAAAATGAACATGATTTGTATGGCATATGTTGATTGACCATTTTGACCCCAAAATAGAGTACATACTGAGGAACACAGAAAAAAGGCAATTTATGTAGTTAGAGAAGGAATTTGGATAGAAAGCTAGGGAATGTATATTTCAAGTTAGAGATGACATTATGAAAGCAAACACTAAGGAGACAAATCTGGAAATATTGGACACTCCTAGGATTGCAGTCTATGGGCAGAATCCAGAATACCAATGGTAGTATACCAGATATTCATTCATTTGCCAAAACTCAGGGCTAGGTTGTTGGCCCTGGAAATGGAGTAGAAAAGATTAATCCTAGAGATACAATAAACTGTCTATTACTAAAGACATCAAGATACTGATGATAATTTTGTGGTAAAGAATAGGTATTCCCTTACCTTTCCCTGGGAAAACAAATTTGAATTAAAAAGTTGATCTCTTAAGAAACAATTAGGTCTATGTATATTGTTGATCATGTTTAAAATATTCATTTGCATTACTAGAGCTACATAATATCCCTGTTAGGTTGATGACATATCTAGATACAAATTTACATAAAACAACCCTGACATGGAAGAGTAATTAAATTGGAAAAGACAAGACATCCTGTGTGAGGCAAAGCAAGGACTTCAGCTTCAGCCAGGTCTTCAGGGCCCTGACTCAGAATCCTTTCACTGTGATGATTGACCCTTGCTCATGTTCTTTCTGCATGTTTTATAAGAACAACTGGAGAGTCTGACATATGCTTAGAACAACATATTTTAACAGGGCCCAGTTATGTGAGAATAAAAATCTGTCAGAAACTTAAAAAAAAGATTCTGTTCCCAGTTGATGCGAATTTCATTTTTAACACTAATAAAGCATAATTTACCATTCTCATGGGGATGATTAGACCTTTTCACAGTATTTTAAGTAAAAACATATTATGGATAATTGTATAATTAAATTGTCCTAAATTCATATAATCATAAAATATCACTTATAGATTTAATAATTATTCCTAAAAACTATGACATTACAAATTTACAATATATCAACTGATTGGTGAATTGATAGTTAGATATTATATGCTAGTTTTAAATCAATCAAATGAAATAATTTGAAAAATCTGCGTTGCATGATTCCTTAATATTGGTGTTTATCATAAGTCTGGAAGTCAGACTTTTTAAAAAAAATTGAGTAAATAGATAAAATGTATACAAGTTCTCTTTTTAAAAAGGTAAGCTCTTAATTTTATGTGAGTATTGAAATATGATATGTCAAGAGCTTTGTAATGTTTTGAACAACTAATAATAAAAAAAAAATTTAAAAAAAAGAAATATAATAGTTTTATTGAACAGTTGTCTGAAACTGATTTGTGGAAATACCAGGGATAGAAAGATATCTTTTTCTCATTGTAATATCTTTACTCATTAAAATCAAGAATTTGTTTCTCTCCTTTCACATTCCAAATGATATATGTATGTGCTGCTACAATTGAACTTCACATTCTTTCTTGCCCAAGACAGCAATAATCTCTACATCTCTTCTTTCCCCCTCTAAATTGCTTGCATATTTTGCCACTTAGACACTGTTCTTCCTTCTCCTTTTAAATCTGAATATGTATGTGTTTAGAAAACAATCTGTGCTGTGAATTTTATAGGAGTGGATATTATAGGCAAAGAACAAATACTTAGTGGATAGTTTTAAATGTTTTTAATTTCTGCTTAGGTTAAAAGTTATGCTTTGTCTTCTGGATAAAATTCATCAATGGACAGAGAAAAAGGGGAAATAGCAAGTTAATAGTAAAAAATGAGTCACATTAAATTTAATTTCTTATTATGAACTTTTTTTTTTTTACCAGGTGTATTGGTGCACACCTGTGATCCCAGGGAGGCTAAGGCAGGAGAATTGCCAAGTTTGAGGCAACCCAAGGCAACTTAGTGAGACCCTCAGCAATGAGTGAAACCCTGTCTCAAAATAAAAAAAATAAAAAGGGCTGGAAGTGTAGTTCAATGGTAAAGTACCCCTGGGTTCAATGCCTAGCACCAATAAATAAATAAATAAATTCCTTCACTCAGACTATGGTGATGGGAGTGGGAGAAACTTAACAAAACTTCTCAAGAAGTTAAGTGAGCATTTTCTCACTTTCAAATCACAAGTACCATCAGGATTCACTGGCAAATCACACCTACTTGGGGAAATGGGACTCTCCTAATACATAATAAAGAATAAATCATTGTAAGAATTTTTGCTTATTTTGCTCATACTTTATAAATGAAAATTTTAACATATAATAATTTAAATTCACCAAGATGGCAAAGTTGTCATTACTTACTAAATTTCACAGAAAATCTTTTTCAGTAAGTATGAAAACTGAAATTCATATCCAAAGCTTCCAGACTCTAAATATTAAAATTTTTCTCTTATTTCATGACCTTTCTAGACACAGGGATTTCCTAGACTGTGGGAGGCCAATCTTATGGGTGACTGAGTGCCTATGGGTGACTGAGTTACACTAGACACTCTCAAGTAATGTAGGAGGGAAAAAAAAGGTGTGATTCTGAAAAGTTGAAACATACCCCAAATGACCAATGTACCAGTTGGTGGTTCTTCCTATTTTCCTTTGGGTATGAATCTTTGTGGCATCCATAAGTCATTCTACTTTAGTCCCCAAGTTTCCATGTGTTTTTAGGACACTTGGGAGAGAAATTTTTTGAGTTCTTATTATACAAGGGATGACCTAGAGAGATTTTTAGCTATTTTTCACTGTTCATTTTGAAAGTGGGCTGGTGAAAGAAAGAGGAGATTGACTGCGACTGTCATTAACTTATCAAGTGTATGTTTTTCGCTCACCCTTTAGCAAATACCCTGCTAGGCTTTGGGGATACAATGGTGAACTTGACAGATATCCTGACTTCATGTGGTTTGAAATTACTTTTGTCTACAGGTGAAAATAATGCTTGTTCTTGAAGATAAAAATGCAAGTCTTGTGAAGGATAGAAAATGACCTAAATATCTTTTGGAAAGATTTTTTAAACCAACTTTACTGTGCTAGAACAACTCAATGTTTTGAATACTCTAAAATTGTACAGCAGTTAATTAAAGCTAAAGTTCTTAATGTGTATAAACTTCTTTGGCTAGTACAATGTCCAAATAAGACTTCAGAAGTAACTAGGTTGGCTTACTGCCAAAACCATTTCTAAATATTATGAGCTCTAAGACCTCTCCCTTAGACTTTTCTTTAAACATATTTATAATCCCAAATTGAACATTCTAAAAAGATAACATTTCTTTTTTACTGTTTTATTATTTATTTTTAAACTATTTCTACACTACATCCAATAAAACAATTGTGTGGGTTTTTTGTTAGAATTTTATTTGGGCAGTGCATATGGGCTAAAGAAATGAGAAGTTCAGAAAAAAATGTCTTATTATTTCTATAAAAAGGGTCTTATCTCATCTTGTATTGAAAAAAAAGTACATTGTATAATAAGGGTTAGGAAATTTAATTGCAACTGTGACAAAGGATGATGGGAGTTCCCAGCCTTCCTTATGTCTTTTATGTTTCTTTAGAAAACTAGTTGTTATTATAGCATGTAAAAATGCAAGTCTTGTGAAGGAGGTTCCTTTAATTCATAATAACTAAGCTATGGAAATAACCTACGTGTTCTTCAATGGATGAATGGATAAAGAAAATGTGGTATGTATACAAAATGGAATATTACTGGGCCATAAAGTAGAATGAAATTATGACATTTGCCAGTAAGTACATAGAACTAGAGGCTATCATGCTAAGTGAAATAAGCCAATCCCAAATCACCAAAGGCCAATGTTCTCTCTGATAGGCACATGCTGACTCACAACAGGTGATTGGGGGATATGGAGTAGAGGTTCCCCAAATTAGGATGGAGAGAATGAAGAAGGGAGGGGGCATGGGAATGGGAAAGACAGTAGAATGAATTGGACATAACTTTTGTATGTTCATATATGAATACATGACCAGTGTAACTTCACATCATGTACAACTACAAGAATGGGAAGTTATACACCCTGTGTTATGATATGTCAAAATACATTCTACTGTCATGTATAACTAAAAAGGACCAAAAAAAAAAGAGAGGCTCTTTAACATTTGACAAGAGCCTTACTGTATCTGGAAATGTACAACTGATCTCCATGCATTATTTCATTTTATTCTTCCAGCTGATCCCATTGGATGAGGACTGATGATCCTGTTTGGAGATGGGATAACTGGACTTAAGAGAAATTGAATGAATTCTCTTAAGGAATAAAGCTGATAAAATGTGAAACAGAGATTACACTCAAATCATCCTATGGCCAGGGCCTCACCTCTTAACCAGTTGTCTGAGCCGCCCCTGGAAGATTCAAGAATTTAATTTTAGGGTTGGGGTTGTGGCTCAGCAGTAGAGCGCTCGCCTAGCACACTCGAGGCCCTGGGTTTGATCCTCAGCACCACATAAAAATAAATACATAAAATAAATATATCATGTCCAACTACAACTAAAAAATAAATATTAAAAAAAGAATTTAATTTTAGCTACTTTAACAAATGGCAAAAAAAGAGTAATTATTAGAGATTTTGAGAGATGATCTAAGTTGAATTCTGTTATTTGAAAATCCAGACCATAATGCTATCTTCACTATAGAGTCGATTTCAGAGGTCTTATAACAAAGGTAACAACTTTCTTAAAGGAAAAAGATTGAAAAACAAAAATGGGAATTAGTGCTCTATCTGATGTGCATATAACAAAGATGTTCTCCCACATGGTTAGCTCTCTCTTCACATTGATTGTTTTCTTTGCTGAGAAGAAGCTATTTAGTTTGAATTCATCCCATTTATTAATTCTTTATTTTATTTCTTGAACTTTAGGAGTCTTGTTAGTCAGGACCTAATCCGACATGATGAAGATTTGAGCCTACCTTTTCTTCTATTAGATGCAGGATCTCTGGTCTAATTCCTAGGTCTTTGATCCACTTTGAAATGAGTTTTGTGCAAGGGTGAGAGATAACCATGAATCAAAATGCATTCTGCTGTCATATTTACATAATTAAAATAAATAAATTTTTAAAAATAAAAAGAGCTTAGGAGAGCTCCATGGTAAAGCACCCCTAGATACAATTTCCAGTACAAAAAGAAAGAAAGAAAGAAAAAAAGAAAGAAAGAAAGAAAGAAAGAAAGAAAGAAAGAAAGAAAGAAAGAAAGAAAGAAAGAAACAACTACAACAACAACAAAAAAAATGGGGAAATATCCATCAGAAGCTGCTCAACTCAGGTATCTTCTGATTATCCTACTTCATGCACTTCTTGGAAGCAGAAAGATTTGGGATGACCATTTAAGTCCAATTGTTCAGATGTAGCTAAAGATACAAGGAAATTAAACACAGCTCAGAAACTGATAATAGTAAATAAAGAACCAGGTAAATAGGTGATGAGTGTAGAAAAGAAATAGCCCACATATTCAGTACCTGGCTTAAATGGAACACCACACAGACACACACACAAACACACACAAACACACACACACACACACACACGAAAAGGTGTTTATGTAGAAAGACCAGAACAGTAGGGTTTTCAGAGAGATATAGGACTGTCTGGTAAAGAAATTGAAATTGTTGGCAATTTATTAGTCTCATTATCATAAGATAGCATCCCAACCCATTCTGCACATAATTATGTATCTGCTGGGCATTTGCAAGTTACTTTTAACATAGAAATACGTTAGTCTAGGAAGTATTCCCTTTATGTAGTTAGAGAGTGTATATAAAAGGAACTAATTTGGCTTAATCCATGAGCTCTTTGATGATGTACACATTAAGCTTCTATATTGCATGTCAAGTACTTTGAATTGTTTCTAAAATAAACTGTAATACTTTAAAATTAGATATTTTCACATGGGGATGGATA
>NW_026000241.1:29180717-29295078 GCF_001458135.2 Marmota marmota marmota | reverse complement strand
ATTTTTACCATAATGGTACTTTGAATTTTTACCATAATGGTACATTGACATTTAATTTTAGTTTTGCAAACTTTTAATTAATATTAACTGAGGTCTGCATTTTGAAGACAATAAAGCTCATGCTACAGAAATACATAATACATATATATATATATATATATATATATATATATATATATATATACATTTTATATTGAATATGGAAAGTATTTTTTAATATATGCTTTTCATTTTCCACCTTAGGGCTTACAGATATATTAAGATGATCTAAGAGGTTCAATAGGGCTTTGAATCTGTGAGAGAGATCACATCAAATATTTGGTCTAAATATATAATACAGTAATTTTGAAAACTGATATAAATAATACTTGGAAAGTTTATAGATCTGAAATGTTTAAAATGTTATTTTTAAAAACTTCTTTTTCTTTTTAACTTACCAAAACCTATTTGAATTTTAACATGATATTCAACTCTACTTTTATTTTTTAGTTTGGAGATAGTGTTTTCTTCTTTTCTGGACTATCATAGTCAACAAACTAAAAATAATTGTTTAGCTCCCACTATGTTTCATAGTTTTACTGTGCTTAATATATGATAATAGGGTGTTAACAATGAAGTTTTGTTGGTTTGTAAGTGAGTATGGATTTCTGGAAAAGACAGCAAAAGAAGCCTAATTACTTTAGTCTTTTTAATACAAATAAAAATGTTAAAATCAAGCATTTTATATCTTTACCAATGTTTATTATAATTTTGTTTTAAATTTTTACATGAAATTATTATTTTATTGGGTTTTCAGTTATTTTCCCTTTCTTGATATGTTATACAATTTAATTTGAGTGGCATTCGAGGCTCTCCATGTACAATTACATCTTATCCTCCATTAATCAAATGCAAACCATCACTTTCATTCTCCTAAAAATGGAATTCATTTATTGACTTGCTTATTCACTTCTTTGTTTAATTGATCTCCAAAATAAAAACTTATTTTCTTCATTCATCTTCATATTCTTGAAGCAGTATTTTTCTGAAAAGTCTATTTTCTAGGCCTGATAAACTATATTAAACTACATACATTCAGGTCATTATAAATTGTCTTTGAATCATAATTTTCTCTTGTGCTTGACTCGAAGTTTAATAGAAAATTAAACATATTGAATATAATAATTTTACAAGACTAATACTAATCACTTACTATGTATGTGAATATACTGTAGGACTTTATATAATGGCTCTTTAATCTGACAATGTCAGAAAAGGTGAGTGAGACACAGTGATGTTGAATACCTGGCCCATGGATAAACCCAGAGCAAACGGCAGAGGTGGGCTTCATGACTGACAGCTTTACCATCACCCTGCTCTCTTCTGTTACAGAAAACCTAACTAGGAATATCTAGAAATGTAGGTAAAAGAAATTTATCAGTTCAGTCTTAAAAAGTGAAAACGATAGCCAGTGATAGCACTGTTGGCATGCATGGAATACCAGCTAATCAGGCAGGAGGCTGAGGCAGGAGCATGAAAAATTCAAGGCCAGCCTCTTCAACTGAGCAAGACCCTGTCTCAAAAACAAACAAACAAACAAACAAAAAACATGGTCTTGGGATGTAGCTCAGTGGTAATATGACCCTGAGTTCAATCCCCAGTACTACAATGGTAGTGGTAGAGAGAAGAAGAAAATTATGTTTGTTTATAAAAGCTTAAGTTTTATTTCAAAATTGTGTTTAGTTTTTGATAGTGAATCTATGCCAGTGCAGGAATATCGACTGGGTCAAGATGTTAGGATATTTCAAATTTCTGGTAGTAGCTGGAAGATCATCTGTAGCAAAATTCAGATTTCTATTATGAACAATTCTGTTACAGAAACATTTTTGGTAATGAACACATGCAAATTTACTTTCTTAAGTAATATTCACTTAAGAAAGATACAATTGGAAATACAAGTCTGTTGGACCAATTGCATTGAATTTTTTCTGTTTATTTGTTTGTTTGGGGGTTTTTGTTGTTTTTGTTTTGTACCACGGATTGAAACCAGAGGCATTTAACCACTGAGCAACCTCCCCAGTTCTTGTTTATATTTTATTTAGAGACAGGGTGTATTTAAGCATTTTAAATCAAGATGAAATCATGAACATATCTCATCATCATTAAAAATATGAACAATGATCATTAAAGAAATATTATATCTAAGTGTGCTGGGATTTTTTTTTTAATTTGTTGAGAAAAGTTACCTTTTGTTTGCATAGTTATCAGTTGTTGAATTCAATATGCTAATTAGTATCCCTGTTGGGTCAAACATCATGAAATTCAAATCTGATATGAGGACTTGTCCTTTGTATATGACTCTAAATTGCTCTCACACCCTGCCTGTTGTTTTTTTTTTTTAATTGTCAAATAATATTGTGTTTTAACCATGTACACATAATTTTTAAAGTATGTAAACTGTGGGATGGTTAATAACATCTTGCTAATTAACAAGTACATTACCTCATAAAGCTTCATTTGATAATGTGGAGGACACACTATCTATATTTATTCCCATATACTATTAATATTTATGAAGTGAATTGTTCAAATTGTTTTCTCTATGTAAAAGGAATACTTCAGTTGCTAGAAATGCTTATTCTCTTAAAAATATTTCACCAAATAGTGAAGAAACAAATAGTTATAATGTGTTTGGCACATCATTTTCTTAAAATAAAAGCTATATAGGATTCACTCAACTTACTATGTTTTGATTTCAAAAGTACATGCATTCCTGGTAGACCCACGTGAATATGAAATCCAAGGTCCCCCTTTTTTTTGCTACATTTTGTTTTTGGAATTAAGAAATATGCTGTTGAATATTTCAGTTGGTGGTAGATATGAAGCCATTTCATGGTTGGTTTACTTACAAAGTGTTAGGATTTTTACAGATAATCTTTATAACTAATCTATATTGTATGTCCTCAAAACTTTTAATTAGTTCGTAATTATTTGCAAATATTGCAATCCATTTCAAATTAAGTCTAGTGTAAACCCATGTTTTCATTTAGATTTACTATTGGAACATATTTAAATGCTATTTCCTATATAAGTGATTTTAGATAATTAGATTGACATCTTGCAAATTAATAGATAATAACCTCTAGATTTTTTTTAGGATATGATAAAATATTTGTCTAAGATTTATAAAATATGCATTAAATAATAGTAATATTTTAAATTTTTCTCTTCTAACATAAAGAATTATTGTTTCAATAAGTATTTTTATCTGAAAATATTACATGTGAAAATTGTAAGAAACAGGACTAACCCATGTCAGTAAAAAGGAATTATCAGCTTTGCACATTATTTTTTATGTAGGTTTCACACTCTTCCCTTATGCATCTCTGCATTATCTTAGGACAAGTGCTGCTGAAAGCAGGCACCATGAAAATTCCTGTGCTGTTTTGAAAAACAAATGTCAAAGTGGATGATTATTTCTGCATATAAAGAGACCATATACTATTAACCTAGTGGTAAATAGAATATTATGTACATTTTATTATGAAGAATCAATTTTAATATTCAAAGTTATTTGCTGCCCACATTAACAAAATATTAAATAAATATAAAGTCTGGGGAAATATTTACTGGGCATGTAATTTGACATCTAAATTAAGAACTAAATTTCAGGAAAGATATAAATTACAATTATGGAGATAGCTTAGTTTTCAAAAATAATGGCTTTCCTAAAACATGAAGGGACTCAAGCACATTAGAGCTAAAGTTTCTCAATAATAAACATAGTAAAAAATGAACAGTATGGTTATAATAAATACTGTGATGTTGCTGTTGGTGTTTTCTATGACCCTGCAAGCTGATAACTGTCAGGTTGCTATGCTGAGTAGCAAATTGACGCATTGTGGAAGTAGCCAATGATATTGTCAACAAGTTCTTTTATTGTAGTGTTTTATTACTTTTGCAAATATGTTAAATATTTTTTTCCATTTGAACCCTGGAGGCCCATAATTTCAATCGAAACTCTTTTCAATTTAAATAGATTTTGTTACAATTATGTTCAGGGAAAAAATGTAAACCACAATATTAAATTGAAGTGGTTACTCATGTGCATACTCACTATTATATTATTTTCTACTGAATTCATTAGGGGTAGATCCTAGAGAATTGGGTGTGGCTATAAGTACATAGCTGTGGGCTTGCAAAGCCAAGGAATATGTAATAGTGGTGCTTTGTTGATCAGTATTTATATAGTAATACACTTTCAGTGTATTTTAGAAATGCGAACATCATGTTTAAAGCACTGAGTAATAGGATGTAACTACTGTGATTTATCTTTACTGATAAATAGTTTAGCTCAGCTCCACAACTGATGATGTTCATACTTAGCTTGGAGTGTGGGGTAATGTCACTGACTGTTATCATAAGGATGTTAGCAAGTAGATTAACATTTGTAAGTCTCCTCTTCATGATCTCTGAAAGACTCAGATGGACTTCCAGACTCTACTGGAATACATCAATTGAGGGGAAGTCATGATACTTTGGAGACAATGAAATCTATTAAAAGACAATTAAATACTTCAACAAAAAGTTTACTGCTTTGTAAATTCTACTTATTACTCTTAGCAATATATACTCAAGCAATGATTGAATACCACTGACTATACAAAAGTAGTAGGATATATTAGAAAATAAAAAAATTTAGAAAGGATAAGATAAAGATAATTTGAATGAGAGTTCTGGTGTTCCCAGCTCCATCCCAGTGGTTCTTTTGGCATACCACTGGCTTCCTGCTTTGATATTATTGCACACAACTAATTGGATGTATAATAGCCCTCTGCAACCATAAACTTTCCCATTTGTTTGTGTCTATTGCCTCTTTGGCTCTCAAGTTTCTTCTATAATTGCTGTTTGTTTTGTCATCAACAACCATGCCATAAAGTAATAGTGCCAATAATTGATCAGTCTTGTGTACTCTACAGGAAAACCATCTAACCAAACTAAAGCTCCAAATTATGAGCTGCAATTTGGCCAAAGGGAGTTTATACAGATATTGCTTTTAATTTGCAAGTAGTCGTATGTCTTTTGAGTTGGGCAGAAAACTTAAGTGACCTTAGGTATGAAGAACAAATAGCCCTTTATAAAATTCAAAGTGTGATGATTCCTTCCTTAGTGTACACACACACACACACACACACACACACACACACACCTGAGAATAAATCCTAAATCTAAGAATTCCAGGTTTTCACGTGTGAAGAAATATATATTTTAATGATTGTCCCAAGGATAGAAGCTGTTTTTCCACATGAATAGTACATCATCTTGTCCTACCAACTTTTGGAATAAATCAATAGAAATAAATTAAGTACATAAATGAAGTTCACATATAAAATTTTATATCTCTTGCTCCTCAAATAAAAATTTTGGTGAGTTATTATCCATGTAATAAGTTCTTTTCTCTCTCTGCTCCTTAGGGAAATGGCATAAGGTCTTCCTGAGTGTTAGATTGTGCATTTGGAGTTCTGATTTAGTGGAACAGTGTGCAAAACTCTCATAAACAGAACACTCCCTATTGGCTCCACATCTGAAGATCCCCAAGAGTGCAGTTTGTCCCAGTGAACATCTGGAATACATTATACACAGTTAATTGGCTCCAGGTCGAGCTTGTTACAGACAGTAGCATTCAGTATAACCTATGCAATTCCCTAAATCTACCCACTTTGGGTAAATCACACCTACTTCTCTTCATAATTCTTCCCAGATGTAGGATGCATGCTCCTGTATGTACACACAGAACACATGTGCATGTACACACACACACACACACAGAGAGAGAGAGAGAGAGAGAGAGAGAGAGAGATAGCAAAATATCAATACATTAGTTCAAAGGTTGTTGGCAAGACATTTAACACATAAATTATCTCAATTAAAAGATTAACTATTGGATTCAAAGGATTGTTGGGAAGAAAAACAAAGAATCAGGGGGAGCAGATTGTAGAAAGTGACTGTTTTATAGCAGAAAAATATTCAAAGTTGTTAAAAAAGTTATTGTACTTTCAAGATATTTGCTTAGTTTTGTTCCCTCCTCTTCATATGTGTTTCCACATGTGCAGGCACTTATCAGAATGTCAGACTAGTGAAGAAACCAGTGCTTTGATTTTTAACTTATTTAACAATATTAATAAGTTGGGTTATAGTGGACAGTAAGACTACTGTTCATTGCAAACCAAAACATCAATCTTTTTAACTTATGATGTTAAAGGCACAGGGCATGTCTTAGCGATTAATGACCAGTTGGAGGAGTAGATATCTCAACACATAGCAAAGGGCCATTAACCCAAACTAATCATTAATTTCCAGGAAATGTCCTGTACTGAGGTCATTATTACTAATAAAATGCACATATGGAAAGTTCTCTTTTTTTGCCTATGCACATAAATGTCTTCACATATACATTGTTACAAATCATAGAACAAAAGTAATATATTTTGCAGGTCCAATGATCAGAAAAACTAGCTAATGAGAAATTGAATATAGTCAGTCTCCGGATTCAATTTAACTTTCACTGTTTTCAGAGAGTATGGGCGGGGAGGAGAATGCATGCTTGTATGTCAAAGCTGGGGGTCTGCTGCAGTCCAACATCAGTGTTCTGTTAACATGATGAAATAGGTAAAAGTGAAAGGAACAGGAAAATAAGATTAGAGAGGCCCTGATGAATGTGGAACCAGCACACATGATCAAATAGCAATGGCAGTAAAAAGTAATGTGTTGTTTTGAGTCATAATATTTTGGGTATCCAAAGAGGCATGAGGCAAATTCAAGAGTTAGCTTAAGTTGCTCTTTGGTGTCCTCTTTCTCCCACCCCCCACTAGATTGTGCTTTCCTCTCCCTTCCTTCTCCTTATAGCCTTTCACCAAGTCCATGATGCTGCCTGCCTAGCCTTTTCAGAACCCTTAGCGAGGTATCACTGTTTCTGGAATTCTCTTTCTGGTTTTCTCTGTCTT
This sequence comes from Marmota marmota marmota, assembly GCF_001458135.2. NCBI lineage: Eukaryota > Metazoa > Chordata > Mammalia > Rodentia > Sciuridae > Marmota > Marmota marmota. The sequence continues at coordinate 29,288,095 of NW_026000241.1, read as the reverse complement.
CCATGAAATATTCTCATCTTAGTTAAATCTGTGTAATACTCTTTTAAGTTCTCTTTCAGAGTGTCTCATAAATGTCTCAATTTTAGAATTATTTTATCATACTGTAGTTATTTCTATATAATTAATTATTCCCTCAGTAACAATCCTTATCTCTTTTTTTAACCTTAATAAATAGTGGAGGATTACTTATGGTGTTAATGACTGATAAGAATTGTATAATATATACAACCATACATGTATGTATATTCAAATATCATGACCAGTGATGTAAATGTATATATGTTAAGATGCAAATGTATAATATTTGTGATGGCAATTGTCCAAAAGCAGCAAATTTTTAAGAAGAATCTATAAGTCAAGGAACACATCTACTTTTAGTGATGTCAAGTCAAACAAAAGTTGCCAGGATACATTTCTTTAGACATTGAGTAATTCAAAACATGATTCAAGTCTAATCTGATAACTTTTTTCTATAGGAAAAAGATCAATTATAGCTCAACTAAAGTGCCCCTTTTTGTGGCAATAGATTAAACATGTTTTCCTACTACTTTTAAAAAATGTTTCAAATGTGTTATTTAAGGATTTGTTCGTGTATTATATTAAAATGCATATAATTCAAGTTTTAAAACTAAAATATTCATAAAGGACTGCTGTGTATAGATCTTTTTGATTGGAAGGAAATTCTTGTTGTCTCTCAAATTACAACTAATTGGGTAAAACCTTCAAGAAATCTCTAGTAAATGTGAATAAAATATTTTTATTTTAATATTTTATATTTAATATTTTAATAAAATATTATTAAATTAATATTAAAATGAACTATCTGTATGCAGAAATCTATAGGAAGAATTAAATTATTACATTACAAAATAATTTGATACTTCCATAGATACCATTGAAAATAATAAAAATAATTGGGGAAAGCACTCATGATTAATATTTCATGAAGCAATTTAATGTAAGATTTGTCTATCCTTAAATGCTTGCCATTCATAAACATAAATTAGTACACCTCAAATTTTATCTTTTTTTTACTTGTAAGATGTAACTGGAACCTTGATGTTCAAAGTCTCTGAATCATTATAGTAAAGTGGTGAATTTCTCTTAATGAAAATTCAGCCTTTATGAGATGTCTTAAAATAATACTCATGAAATTCTTATTTTGAATATTAAATATTTAGAAAATTATTTAAAGTCTAATACCTATTTATTATGACTAATGCTATCAGCAAGGAAGGTACAAAAAATATTCAGACCACAGTTAAAGCAGGTACCATATGCAAAATCCTCCCTAGAACTCAATATAGCAAGATCCTTCCCATGGGCTATTTCCTAGAAAGAAAAGCAGTACATTAAGGCAGGAAGAGAGGTTGAAGATTCTATCAGTAATTCAAGGTCAATTGACCCTACCATAATGAAAACACCAGATTTATAGGCCTTAAGAAAAGTTTAATATTTGTTTTAAAGTCCTAATCAAATATTTCCATTGTCTTACTTGCCATGCGAACTTGGAACAAATATTTAGCTCTGTGTGTCAGTTTTCTCAACTGTGAAATGTGGTAAATAACTACTTATTCTATGCCTGTCAATAGCATTATGCCATTTAGTCTGCAAGCTATTTTAAAAAATATCTGGTATGTATATTTCAATAAATATTATTTGTAATTTTTAATAACAGGTTTAGTTTGAAACGTGTCTTTTAATTTTCTCAAATTTTTAACAAAGATAGCCAAGTCATTTATTTATGGCAGTGTAGTTAATAACCACCTCCTCCCTTTTATTAACCTTTACACTTTATAACTTATTTTTCTATTCAGGGCTGCCCTAAACAGAAACTAATAGATGGTATGTTCTAGGCCTACACTCTGTACTGGAGGACCTGACCTGATTTCATCTGATCTCCACCAATATAAGTAGACTTAATGTCAGAAGTAAGAGAACAACTCTCTCAAAATAATAGCTTGTGTCTGTCTTTGTTTAAAAATCTTTCCTTTTGGGATGATATGGAATACAAGTAGACATCTGCTAGTGTTTTCATCTGATCAAAGAAATCAAGTTATGTTTAAAAAAATACTCAGATATTTACAATTAAAAAAATAACTTTTGTAGAGATGGCAATTAAAAACAGTTTGATTTCTAGTAGTGTATTCATTTCTACATTGAAGTAAAGACAATTCTGAATTTATTACACAGTTTTGGATTCATATTCTCTTGAAAAATTCACTAAGAACAAATGAGAAGAGAGAAATTGCTTTTTTAAAAAAATTCTATGTACATTTAGAAAATTATCATATAGTATATCCAGAAAAATCTGCAAAAAAAAAAAAACCCTCATATTTTTTTTTTCTTTTAGAGTCCACTAGTACTGAAAAAGAGCATTGTTTTTCATCATGGATGCCACTAAAGATGAACGACCAAAGTTGAGAAGCCACAATTTTCACCTTTTTCATGCTTTGATGATGCTAAGCATGACTGTGTTATTTCTTCCAGTCATTGGAACTTATAAACAAAATATTCCACTACTCAAGCTAAGCTACAAAGGTAAATATGTAAATATTTTTACATTCTTCATTAATATTTTTGAATGCCCTCTGTAATTATTGTATTTCTTTTATTAAGAAATGCATATTGACTTCTGTTATGGTTCAGATGTGGTGTCCCCCAAAGCTCACTTATTAGACAATGCAAGAAGTTTTGGAGGAGAAATTATTGCATTATAGACTTAACTTAATCAGTGAATTAATCCCTGATGGCATTAACTGAGTGGTAACTGGGTGCAGGTGGGTTGTGGCTAGAGGAAGTGGTTCATTGGAGGTGTGGCTATGGAATATTTATTTTGTATCTGGAGAGTGGAGTCTCTCTCTCTCTCTCTCTCTCTCTCTCTCTCTCTCTCTCTCTCTCTCCCCTTCCTGTTCATCATGTGAGCTGCTTCCTTCCACCACACTCTTCCACCATGTTCAGCTTCACCTCAAACCCTGAAGAATGGAGACTACCTTCAGTGGACTAAGACCTCTGAAACCGTGAGCCTTTAAATAAACTTTTCTTCCCTAAATCACAGCAGTGAAAAAGCTGACTAAAACAACTTCTAAGAAATGTTTATAGTGTTGGCTCAGTTAATAAGAGTATTAATATAAACACAAAGCCCAATTGTTCATTTTGTGAGGAAAAAGGATGCTAAAGTTTTCGCACACTTTTTAGCCCCATTTGTTCTACAAGTTGTAATCAGTTTTGCATTAAAACAACGTCTAAAAATAGAAAATGTTAACCAATTTCATGTAACTATTATACAAAACTTTTAAAATAGATTTCTTCAGGAAATATTTAATACTCTGTGATAAATTTAAGATCTCAAGCATACATACATATTTTGAAATTAAAAAAGCAGTGACATAGGCATAAAATATAAGGATATAAAAAACAAGTGAAATCTCAGCTAATTGTTTTTAAACATTTGACATAAACAAATAATTTATAAGTATGATAGTTAGTCATTGTGTAGATATGTACATTTGTATGTAGCTTTTCTCCAAGAACTACAACTGTAAAAGTTTTTTAAACTATATGTCAGCAAAATTAAGACAAAATTGTGCTTATCAAAGGCAAGCTATAAAATATTCACAAAATATATCTGAGAAAATGTCTTCTATCCAGAATATATGTACACAGAAACAAATCAATAACAAAATAACAAAAACTGAAACAAATGAATAATAACAAAATTATAAAGTCTAAAATAACTAAACAGACACCACTCACAAAGAAGATGCACAAGTGGCCAATAAACATTTGAAAAGTGCTGGACACCATCAGTCTTTAAGTAAATACCAATAAATATTACAACAAAATAGGACCATATGTAAGTTTTTAAAGAAGTATTGACAATATCATATAGCATCAGTATGTGGAAATATTTTTTGAATTTACAAACATTGTTAATAGGAGTATAAAACTGAAAAGTTTTGTTTCAGTGGTTCCCCTTACAACTAAACATAGACTTGCTATTTAGCTGAAGTTTTAGAACTGATAAAACTAATCAATAGCAAAAGAAAAAAAGGAATCGTGTTGGGGGGATAGCAGAAAAGAATGACCAGCAAAGAGGGGAGCATGAGAAAGAGAAATTTCTGTGATTATGAAAATACTCTATCTTGATAGAGATGTGGATCACTGAAGTATACAGATCTGTCACAACTCATCAATTTTTTCATATGAGAACTGCTTATTTGTATACAAATTTACCTTTTAAAAGAATAATCAAAACCACATAGGAGATGCCACATGATAAAAAGTGGTACAGAAAATTTTAATATAAAGATATTAAAAGTAAAAAAGTAAACTACCTGTTTTCTGTAATATAGTGAATATTACAAAAACATCCTACCGATAAATGTGGGCAAATAAAAACAATTAGATTTGCAAATAAAATTTCAAGAATAGATAATATTCACTGAGTATTCATAATAAGCAAAGCATTGGTATAATGGCTGTTGGAGAATTATCTCATTTCTTTGTCACCACCACCCTGTGAGGTGGACATTGTCATCCCATTCCAATCTGAGGATACGAGATACTGAGAGACTGACAATTTGCCAAAGCACTTTCTTTCCAACAAAGTTATTTCATGGCTAAAGTCCTGGGCCAGCTCCTGTCTGACGCCTAACCTGTCTCTTATACTGTAGAAATAAGTAATTCACCCATTAGGCTCTTACCTAAAAGATTGAGTAAAGTTACAGAAAATATCATGCTCATATTTAACTAAAACCAATTATGTGATTTTCAGTTGTCAAAATTAAACAGAGTTGAAGAAAACCATGTGCATTCTTTAAGATCACTGGGAGGGGTGAATTAAAAGAGCTTTACTGAGTGTCATAGGATTTTAAGCTCTTTGCTATATTTGTTGGGGAAAAAGAAAGTAAATTGTGACTGTGGCAATTTATCTTTATAATCAAAATTTCATAGAAGAGTGGATTCTAACTATTAACTCAAAGGTAACAAATGAGTAATTTCAAAATAATAACTTGTTTTAATGTATGATTTTGGCCTTCTAATCAATCCCATAAATACTAAGAATCTCAGCCAGGCAAGATGCTCATGCCTGTAATCCCAGCAGCTCTGGAGGCTGAGAGAGGAGAATCTCTAGTTCAAAGCCAGCCTCAACAACAGCAAGGTGCTAAGCAATTCAGTGAAACTCTGTCTCTAAATAGAATACAAAAGTAAGGCTGGGAATATGGTTCAGTGTTGGAGGGCCCCTGGGTTCAATCCCCCCACACACCCAAAAAAAGACTAAGAGTCTCATTTTATTCATCTGTCAAAAAATCTTACTTCTTCTAAGCACCTTTTTCTTCTACAGAAGTAGAACTAGTATACTTTTGGTTAGATTAAATGCAATGAAGTCTATGCTTTTATTGCTACTTATATGTAGTACACATGCCAAATTTATCTTTTTTCCAATGTTTTAGGCCATCTACATATCAAAGCCTGGTCACTAATACTAGACATTGGATACAAGGCAAGAATTCTAGTAATTTCCCAACCAGTACACACATACACAGCCATACTAGCTTCCCTAAGCTGCTACAATTCATTCATTTTTTGATTAAATGCTAATAACAACAGTAGTCTCTTTAGCTAGGAGAATTATTAATAATCCCACCAGCTTTGTGCACTTATCTTTCCAATCACTTTAAAGAACACAGTGTTTTACTTTTGAAAATCACCAGTTGTTCAGCACTGTGAAACCCATCCATTTGTAAGAATTCCAAGTTTCTCTGTTCACCTTTCCTATATCCAGACTCTTTAGAAGGAAAATAGCTCAATTCGTGGCATATTACCTTTTAAAAGTATACTTTTCCTGACTGAAAAAAAAAAGTTAGACCATAAAATTACTGTTAATTTTGTGTTATGATGAGGACAATTGCTTGTGTAATGTCTTCCCACTTCTGAGACAATAATCACAATTTTTCTTTGGCATTTTCTGCTTTTATCCTGATTATGACTAATGAATTGAGATCAGCAGGCACTACCCTTTTCTTGGGTAGCATTGAGAGTCTAGAAGTTCATGCTTGGGTATGTAAATGCTAGCGAGATGTGAAGAAACTCAGCCAAAACAAAAAATTAATTTGGGATTTAAAATAATTTTTTAAGAGAGAGAGAGAGAGAGAGAGAGAGAGAGAGAATTTCAATGTTTATTTTTTAGTTTTCAGCAGACACAACATCTTTGCTTGTATGTGGTGTTGAGGATCCAACCTTGGCCGCACGCATGCCAGGCGAGCATGCTACCACTTGAGCCACATCCCCAGCCCAATTTAAACTAATTTTTATAGGTCCAGAAATCTGTATTGTTTTCTTTGGTTTCACCCCTTCTCAGGTGCCATCTACAGAGCAGAATGTAAGATATGAGCAGCCATAGGTACTTGGAACAGCTGCAAGATAATACTGAGGGATTTCTTAAAGGTCAACAGAGTTGCAATAAGCATTTTATCCAAAGAATGCTCTTTGATTAAAGACTTATCTTTGAACCTCTGAATCCACAGGAGCTCATTTGGTTCTATTGTTGTACAAAGAGATTTTCCTTCAGTTCATGTTTTGAATTCTTACATATTTATGCATACTGAGTCTCTTTCCTGAATAATAAGTATGGAATCAGAGGTCAGAATAAACTATATTTTAGATTTTTATATTAGATGATTATTACATATATTTTGCCCTACAAACTAGGATTCTCATAGTGACTTCTATAGAGTTACTACAATTGTAAAATAATTTTTGTGAAATGACCTACTTTAGTCTCATAATAATATAAACTTTATGACAATGATTACTAGGGACCTTAAATGTGTTAGGGATATTTATATACCTATATATCATTGCCCATGTAAAGTTGCTTATTTGGCTAAATGAATAAATAAATAAATAATGAATAAGTAAAAGGCAACTGCAAGAAAAGGAAAGTAACTTATTTAATGGTTTTATGCTCAACCATTCTACAAATTATAGGGATTCACCACTATATACCAGGCATTGTTCTAAGTTTGAGAAAAGTCACACTGTCTCCTTTGAATATATATTTGCTGGTTTGTTCTGTGAAGGAACAGAACAAACCAGCAAATATCATTTTTAACTGTGGTATGTGCCATGAAGACTGCAAAGGTGAATGGCTGGATCTACTTATTTTACTCAGACTGTATCACATCTGTGGAGTTTCACAACACTGTGAAAACCTGTGTTTTCATACTCTGAGACATGAGAAATATAAGACTCAGATCCTGAATGATTTGCCCAATAGAGAAACTCTCTCAAAGAGCAGAACTATATCTAGTTCAAGGCACATGATCCTGTCACCTCATCATGCCTTTGAGGGAAATGTTATATACTGAGGAACATCAATGTCAAGACAGATACACACACAAAAAAAGCCAAGATTCTACTATCTTTGGCAGCATGTTCTTTTCAAATAACTTCCACTAGTAAGTAATGGTGTTTTGTGTTATCACTGGAAGAAAAACTTGAAGACCCCTGTTAAATTTTTATCTGCTACCTTCTAACTAAGCGTTAATTCATTTGATAGAATGGTTCTTTATTTTGTCAGAATTTTCCAAGAAATGAAAAGATAAATCTATATTTTTATAGTTAAAAAATTAATTTAACTGTGAAATGCAGCATGTGTCTCAGCTAGAGATTTCCTATTTAATTCATCAAGTCTTTTTTAGTTAGACTCTCTAATATTGTGTCTGTTATCTCAACTCAATGATATAGCAGTGAAGTTTCTGAAATCCAACCATCTAGGTCTTAACTATCTTTTTATTAGTTGTGATATATTTGGAAGTTTATTTTCTGTGCTAAAGTTTTATTACTTGTAACATAGCAAATTGGCAATATGCTAGTCGCATACATTGATTTATTCAATTCTAATAAGTTTTTTATAGACTGAAGTCTTCCCTACACAAAAAAGTCTGAAAAATAGTATGTAATTCCTTCTTGGGAATTTACAGTACACATTACCATTACACCTGTTTACTCCTAAAGTACTTTCTATCATCATTAGTTTCCCTCAGGCAAGAACTGCTCATAGATTATGAATTTATTGAGGGTATTTCCCCCTATTTTTACCATTGTGATCTTTTAGTAGCCCTTATAATAAGATTATTGTTGTCCTTAATAAAAGTGGTTTTTTGAGTGGTGACAGCCCTCTTTATGGATTAAAATGAATCACTCAGAAATGATGCAATTCAAAGCAGGTATTTTTGTTGTCAAATCAATATGAAATGACAACCTATGCCAAACATGTCTCCATTAGTACTTAGTGAAGACACATTATCAATCTTAGAGTAAGAATTTATATATAGTGCATACAAAGCAATTCATTGATGGTTTGATTGAAGGGGGATATGCTATGGTTGAATGGACTCACATGGTTTCCCAGACATGTTTTCACTAAAGTGAAGTTCTTGAAGCTAGTCTTGCATGGGCATAAATGTTAAATAATAATTTTATTGTGTAGCAATATTCAACTGTCAATAGTTAATAACAATAGTTCATGTATGCCTACTATATTTCTTGTATTATTCTTGTAACTTGTGGATAGGCTAGCAAACAAAGGAGGCAAAAATCCTTGTCACTATGTAGTTTATATTCTGGTGAGGAAAACAGACCATATATAAGTATATTATTTAGTCAGATGGAAGGTGATAGGTACTATGGAGAAAAATAAATCAGGAAGGGGAGTAGTGAAGGTGGAGTAGTCAATATGGTAGTTAGGGAAAGACTCACTGAGAAAGAGGTGCCTTCACAAATACTTAAAAGATATGTCTGTAGCCAATCATGCAAATATCTGAAAAATTTTTAGCAGAAGCAAAACCAAGTGCAAAGGCTCTGAGGTAAGACAGTGTCTGGAAAGTTTAAGGATTTTAAAGAAGACAATATAGAACATAGGGAAAGAAGATTGATTAAACAAGGAGTTGGCACTTGGCCATTGTTAAAACGTTGACATTTAGTGCTATGGGAATTCACTGGAGAATTTTCAAAGTCTGACATGATCTGACTGTCATTGCGATAAGATTATTTTGAATTCTGTGTTGATGATGGGAGGACTGAGAAGGAAAGAGCCAAGAAAGGCTTTGAAATAATCTAGGTGAGAAATGATAGTTTTATGTGTCTGAATGGCAACAGTAGAGGTAGAATATGCAGTAGAGCCAATAGAATATGCCAATGGACTGGAAACAAAGAAAAAGAGAGGGAAAGATGTCAAATATGACTCCATGGGTTTTGGTTTTTTTGTTTGTTTGTTTTATTTAGTTTTGTGTGTGTGTATGTGTGTGTGTGTGTGTGTGTGTGTGTGTGTGTAGTTTAAAGACAGAGTTACCAGTTAATTGAAATAGGGAAGATTGGGAAAGAAATAGGTTTGGGGATAGACCAAATGGACATATTTTATTTGGTAAGGATTAGATATCTAAGTGAAATACCACAAAGACATTAAATCTGGAATTCATAGAAATGTCAATGGATATATTAATTTGGTAATCATCATGTAGAAAATTTTAAATCCATGAGACAATCAAAGGATAGATGAGATGAATTTAGAAGATTAAGTTCTGAGATACTATCAAATGAGAAAATTGGAGAAAGAAGGAAGGAGCAGAGAATTGAATTAAAAAATACTATCCAGGTATGTGGTAAAAAGAAAAGAGGAATCATAGGATAGGAGTTAAATGAAGGAAACAAAAGAAAAGAAATGTCATCATTGCCAAAGTCAGCTGAAATGTCAGGAGAGGTGACAATTGAAATTTACATTGACTTTAACAACGAAGGGATCATTGTTATCATACAAATGACATTGCAAGAAACTTTGCTGAAGTTAAGAAGATAGATAAAATATCTCATATCTATATAAGTCATCATTGTCTTTTGGGTGGAATAAAGGAGAACTAGGTTATGAGATACTTTGGTTGTGTCTTTGTCCATGCGAAATTCTGGTAGGGACTTCAAAATGGGCAGAGGTTAAGTAAAGATAATTTGTACTAAGATCAAACTCAGTCAACTATTATTTAGTTGAAAAAGTTATTTTCAAATAGATCTTACATATGGTTGATTTACTATTCTATAAATTTATTTTAATAAGGTATAAGTATTATGTACAATTTGTTTTATAACTTCACTTGGGTCTTATTAAAGAATGTTCACACTGAGACTCTTTCAGAATGTGTGGCTATTGGGGCTGAGGTTATGGCTCAGTTGGTAGAGTGCATGCACAAGTCCCTGGGTTCAATCCCCAGCACCAAAAAAAAAAAAAAAAATCAGAAGGTGTGGCTCTAAATTTAAGGGCAGTGTAAAATAGAATGACCTTCAGTCTTCTTTAACAGAAAATTTGACTAATGTCTGTCTGTATTTTAAAATGAGTAATGTGCAGTGCACATTTTTGTATGAGTCCTTTAAACATGCTACTTTAACTGTATTAATTCAAAAGAGGCATAAATTAGGACTAAAATGTGTTTTTACTTATAAAGAGGCTTATTAAGGCCACAGTGACACATTCCAGAAAATATGGTACATAATGCAGTGATCCCAAAGGAACATGGAAGTAGAGGAAGCAGTAGACGAGAATTTACCTTGATATATTCAGTAATTAGTAGAGTTATTTGGGAAAAGAATATTGTTTATCTAAATATTAAAATATACAATATAGCTATAATAGGTGAAGGACACAGAATTAAGAGACCTGTATAAGTTTTAGCTACTTTTGGACATGTACTATCTATGCATCATTAGAACAATCACTCGCCCTCTCTAAGTCTAAATTTTCTCATCTGGATATTAGGTTTACCTGGAAATTAGATTCTCCTTGAGAATCAAATTAGGTAGCATATGGGCAAACCTGTCAGTTGTTGTAAAGCACAAAATCAGTATAGTGACAGCTAACTCAAGGATAGTTAAATGTAATGTATTATTAAAGAAAGACACATAATAAAAAATCCAAAGTCTTTGAAAATATGATTTTAATTATATCTAGGCTTCTTGGTTAGAAATTTTATTGCCACAGATAACAGGAAAAATACTTGAGATAAAAGCCTAAATTCCTCATCTTAGCATCTTCTTTCCAAGGTAATCCATATTAAATAAATGTACTTTGCTTCTTTGTATTAAAAAATTGAAGGGAAACTGTTTAAATATATTGTGGGTTTAAACTAAGCAGCTTGCTTATCACTTTAGCAATTTAGGAATAACATCTGTAGGGATGTACAGATTTGACCTACTTAGCATTGTAAAGGAAAAACATAAATTGCATAAAAGAACACAACAGGAATTAAATGTTTAAAATAATTGTGATGAGGAAGATGGAACAAATCCCACTCTTGAATTCAAGCAAGTGGAGGAGGAACAGCCAGTTTTTTTTGTTTTTTTTTTTTTTTATCCTTTCTACTCCATGTATGGTTCAAGAATCAGAAGCATCAGCACAATCTGGGACCTTGTTAGAAATACAGAAGCTCAAGCCTGTTCTGTGACTTCTTAACTGACAATTTGTGTTTTTCAAAGAAGCCCATTTGACTTGAATGTATGTTAAATCCTGACAAGCAATGCTCCAGCACGTTTTGTATCCCTCCTTCCCCCAAGTATGGAGATGACAAGAATTCTTGGCAATGCAAAGCCTTAGAGCCACAGTTGAGTTTCCATGTGGTACGTTAATGTCTCTAAATTATTAATAATAACTTTATAACAAATTCTGATTTAGATAGGAGGTAGATAAAACAAGCAAACAAAACACTAGCATGAAAAAAACATTTGTTAAATCCATTAGACTTCTTATGTGAAAGCAATAGTGCTGAGGTGCAGCAATGATTTTGATGTCCTTATCTACAAGGGCTTCTGATCTTTTTAAGGGAGAAAATGAGTTCACAAAATCACAGCAAAAAAAGAGTAGTGTCATAATGTAAATACAAGGAAATGTTTAAAAGATTTAGGAGGGAAATAGGTATGAAACTGACCTTTGCACATTGGAGGAAACAAAATTTTGAATGAAGTACATGTTGGCATGGGAGGATTTCAATTATGAACTTGACCAAATTGAGCTGAGATTATGGGAAAAATTGAATAGGCAGCATCATGTGATAGGAACCGGTGGGGAGAAGAACAGCAAAATAATTTATGAGTCTGTGACAGTAATTTAGAGAAGTAATTTTCATTTTAGCCTACCTAACAATGAGTAAACACTTGAGGAGGGAGAAGATAAATTTATATGATAGGATCTCTAAGGCTTTAAATTTGGTACAGTGGTGTGAAAGAAATGAATAGAGTTGGAATTACTTGAGAAAAAGAAGAATAAGGGCACAAGGAAAAGGAACTAGCAATGATTCTGAGATGTTGAACCTAATGACTGGGTTGTATCACTGAAGTCATTAGAATCAGCAGGAGGAGATGGTTGAAGGGAGAACAATATCTAGCAGGCAACTAGAAATTCTGAACTGAGACTTATGAGAAAGAATGGGGTTTTAGGTATCTGTTTTGAAATAAACAATTTATGGAAAATAAAATGTAAGTGGGAATCATCATTTCGTTGCTTGTACTTTATAAATACTGCCTAAGGCAGAGAATGACATCTTAGGATGTTATTTTTAAAATATATCTCTTAGAGGTATATTTGCAAATTTTAGTGCAAATTCTCTGAGCATCTCTATCAGGATTATGCTTCTTGGACCAGTGATTAGAATAAAAATGTTGGAAAAAAACCCAGAGAAAATATGTACAAATGATTAACATCTTATTCTGAATGAAAAGTCAAACTAATATTTTCCTGAATGTGTGGAAATTAAATTTCAGATCATGTCACAATTTTCCCCAACATGATAAATAACATAGATGCCAAATGTTTTGAAATTGCATAATAATAAGAATGAAGACATGATTTGAACAACTTTTAAGAAAAATAGGAAGCATTTTCAAAGGCTTGGGGAAATAGATTACCTGAGACTTCTCAATCGTGACCAGTCTCACATATGCCTTTGATGGTTATTTTTGTATATATACATTTACCTTTGATTGATGTGAATCGATTTTTTAAATTATACTTGTTCCAAAATGTTATCTTTTGATTTAGTACTCATAACCTTTTGCTCTGCACGTTATTTTCCAGTAATCCTACCCTGAGGAATTACCTGTTCTTGTCACATTTGTCTAGCTCTTGCAGTCAATAGTAGATGTTGTGCTAAGCTATGATTTTCTGGGTTTTTAAAATTTTAAATTTGCATACTTGGCTAAAACAAATCCTCATTCACTTGTGGTATGGTGTTTTTATTTTAAAAATTTCTGAAATTTGAAAAGGGACAATTTCTAAATACATTGATGGGAGCCAAGAAACTAATTGTCAAATAAAAATCCATTTTCCTCATGACTATCTCTCAATCATTCCTGAGGATGTTTATTCTATCATGGCATTGCATTTTGGGAAAATTTTCAGTTATTTATAATACTAGTCTCTTTATATAGGTCAAAAGGAAAATTTATCAGTTATACCAAAGCTTTTGAAAAAATTAGAAATGACTTATTCTTTCTGAACATATTCATTTAAAAGAATTATATTATAAATTATTAATCTCACATGTGATAAATTATATAAAGCATCCACTTTGAAAGCTAGCCAAATAAGAATAAACCTGTGATTTAAAAAATGAAAATGTATAATTACAACTTCCCTACTTCACATCCTGTCCTGGCAGGAACATAGATCCAATGACATAATAGGCTTTATTTGGTTCTAATTTATGTTTCCCTATGTGATATCATCTGATTTATTATTGACACAGTAATGTTCTAGGGCCTAATGAATAGAATGATCTCCAACATTCATTGTAGAAGAGTAGAGTTAATTTGATTTTGTTTTTGTTTTTGTTTTTCTTTCTGAAATTGAACTTGCATTTACAGGAACAAAACAAAGTTAAAAATTTTGCCTATGAAAGCATAATGATAATATACACTTGTAATATTGAAGTAGTCTTTGTATGTATTGTAGGTTTAACTAATATTATTTTTGTGATTTGCATTGGTTGATTAGTTACATAGACTAAATATACAAACAGACCTTAATAGACATTTTTGTGTAGGTGGAAGTGAACTATCTTGATAACAAAATCTTTTCACATGACCTCAAGCCTCAGAAAACCTACTGAAGAAGCAAGGCCAATTTAAGATGAATTAATTTCCCCAAAGTAAAATTCAAGGAAGAATCCAAGGCCTTTCCTCAGACCAAAAGCTGAAGAATCAAACACATGTTAAGAGCCATAGAGAGGGGCTGGGGATGTGGCTCAAGTGGTAGCGCGCTCGCCTGGCATGCGTGCGGCCCGGGTTCGATCCTCAGCACCACATACAAACAAAGATGTTGTGTCCACCAATAAATAAATAAATAAATATTAAAAAAAAAAAGAGCCATAGAGAGAGATATTAGGGGCTAATTTTCAGTGAGAGATATTAGGGGCTAATTTTCATTTTCGAACAAACAAAGTTTATTCTTTACTCAATTCCTGACCCAAAGCCTGAGAGGCTTTTTATTTGAAATGATTTTGTAGCCAAACATTTCTGAAAATTATGAGAAGAAGCTTTGAAGAAACTCAGAAGGACACTAAGTCAGTATGAGAAGTCCCGGAATTCAGAAATAGAGTAGAAAAGCTGAACTCAGGGGGAAAGCAGGAATAGAAAGATTGAAAGAATTAGAGACAATCTACTTGGAAAACTTTGGAGAGAACATACTAAAGAACTAACTGTATTCAAGAGTCCTCAGATAGCCCTACTGATAAAACTGCTATTTCCTTGAGGAAAAAGACAAATGGGTGGGGCAACAATTTCTGTTGAATGTCCTGATATGTCAGAGAAAGGTGACTGAGATATCATCTGGATCTATTCCATGTTGTGAACTTTCTCTGCTAAGGAATTCTACTCCTCAGTCTGTAGTAGACTAGAATTTGACATTTTCCAAAGCTGATTCTTTTTTTCTTTAACTTTGTGAATTTGTGCCTTCAACAATCTTGGTTTTCTTTTCTCTGTCTTTCTTTATAATCTCTCAAAGTTACATGTTCTTTGAGGATGAGGGAAGCCATTTTTTAGCTGAGAGAAACTGACAGCTCCACCCAGTTCAGGATTTCTGGCAATAAATGCAGGATTTCAAGGGTATGGGATCTTGTTCATTTAGCAGTCAAAAACTGAGGAAGTCTGTGTTGCTTAATCCTAAATTTATTAGATTCAATATGACTAACCACTCCCTTCCTTTCTGGGGTGAAGAGGAAGAATGCAGACCATCAGGTAAAATGTTTTTTTTTCATAATGAATGAACGATTGTATTAAGGAGCACTGAAAAGGAAATACAAAGAATTCTTTTCACAGCAAATGTTTATTTCAAGTATGAACAGGGATTGCCTGGCCCATAGCCAAACCTTCACCTGGAGGAACACCAGGTCATGAGTGAATAAATTCTTGCCACTGGGCTCCACCACTGAGAGAAAATTGATCATGCAAAAGCTTTGGAACAAATTTGAAACTCACTGAATTAATAGCCTATTTGTTAAATAAGATTATTAATAAGATCTCCCTTTAGCTAGAATTTTTTTGTACTATATTTCTTTTCTTCCCCAAAGTACAGATTACCTGATTTTAGAAGTAAGAGTATCAATCAGTATTAGATAAACTATAGTTTGTTATTTGATATGTTGATATTTATTATTTGATATTGCCATAGAACTCATTTGGTTTATTTATCAACACTTAAAAGATCTGAGAAAGCTAAGGTAGCATTAATTAGTTTTGCCCAAGGAAATATAGATAAGAAGTACTATCCATTTTATTACTAAAGATACTTAATAGTCTACTAATTTAAATACTCTTGTTCTTTGTCACAAGAATATTTTCTTTTTTGTTGGGGATGAACATTTCATCTCCACTGAGCTCTAAGTTCCATGAAGGCAGAAATCTGTCAAACTTATTAGGGTCTTTCCCTCAGAGTACTTGGTGTTCTTAGGGGAATTAGTGTCTCAAAAGTCAAATTTTGTGACAGTAGTGACTCACTTTCTTGTGTTAGAAATGAGAAATTATTTAAAATGTTACTGACTGTACTTGAAAAACAGAAAATTTCTGGTCATTTTTGATAAGATATCAAGAGATGATGATGAAGATTATGGACATTCTCTTTAGAAAAAAAATGCACATATACAATCATGAAAATGTCATGGTGTTTAAAGGCATTTTGATCCTCAGAATTATCCCTGTGCTCTTTAATGGTTATTGATAATGAATCATGGACATTTTCTGTCATTCTTCCACCAAAATTTATCTTAAACAGTGATTTCCAACTTTAAACAAACAAACAAAAAACCATGTGAACAATTGTATCTTTGATCTTTTTATTTTGGAAGTGATCAGATTGTAGATTTTCTAATAGTGTATTGCTAGAGCAAACATGGGAATTTGAGTACTTGAGTGATGGAGGGAGATTACAAACTGGAACTGAGGTGATAGGAAAATGTACTGCTGGAAAGAGTAGTTAGAAGGAATGGTTATGGTGAATTAAAACAATTTTGGGTAGATTTAACAGAGAAATAACTCAGGACCTTAGGAGACCAGAACACACAGAGGTAAGTGCTGCTCACATCTCAAAAGGATGGGAATGGTTAACCAACCACCTAATAGGCCTTTTCTGAAAACAACACCTGTGAAGCAGTGTACTTATCCTCTACCCAAGGGGAAAGAAAAGAGTCCTTGTCCAAAAGTCTTGAAAACTATGAGCAAGAGTAAGAGATTAACAACAAGTAATAATAGAACAATTATAACAATGCATTGTAATAAAAGTTATGTGACTATGATCTCTTCAAATATCTTTGTACTATACTCCCCTTTCTATTGGTAACAGTGTGAGTTGATGGCCTTGCCCATGTGATGAAATACCATGAAGTGAATGACATAGACATGGGTAAAGATTTATGCTTGCTTCCATGTTGCCTTAGAAATAGAATTGCTTAGCTCTGAGGCTTACAGTCAGCAAAAATTACATAGAAGGGAATTCCAAGTCCTGATGAAGGCGAGTCAGGGAGTTCCTTGGAATAACCCCACTGCCAATCAATAGAATGGGATTAGGCCATCCAGTGTGAGGGCTGGTGAGGACAGCAGCATATTCCTTTCTCCTGAGTCAGGTTCTCCTTGGTAGTTAAAACTGGCCTCGGTTTCCTGTGGGGAGTAGGCACTCTGCTGCCTCACTCCTCTTTAAGCCCCTTTGCACCTGAGCTGCTTCCTTATCCTTTACAAAGCAGTTTGATAAAGACCTGTCTGTAGGCATGTGTTTCTCTTCCTTGTAACTGTGATTTCTCCCTTCAGCACAAGTGGCTGGATTACTGGCAGGCAAGTATCTCTTTACCTTCTTTTTTGTCAGACCATTAAAGTTTGTAATTTGTAGTGATAAAGTTGTTTTGTCTTAAAATAAATAGGGAGTAGAAGATAATTCAGGTGTTCTTGATACTCATGGGCTTAAGACTCATTTTGATGATGAAGTAGATATTCCTAAGTGATCCCTGGCCATAGACATAAGAATTGATCTGAATACACCATAAAAATCAGCCTACTTTTTGTGCCAGCTTTCAGTAAATCAAGGCAGAACATAAGAAAGCCAGCAACAAACCAAGATACCTGTGGCCTCTGTTCTTATCTTCCTGCTTAATTTTTGTGCAAAATTTTTTATATATATTTATATATATCTCAGGGAAGTTGGGGTGAGTTAAATAGAACTTCTGGAATCTTATAATGGAAGGAAGACCATGGAAGAAAGGAAATACAGGAAAAAAAGCAACTCCTTTAGATAACACCTTTCCCAAATCCTCACAACCTTCTGGGTTTGGAATTCATTAAATAAAGAAAGCAACCAAAGTCCAGAGAGTTCTTCCCAGTTTTATTGCCAATAACTTACATCAGTGTTTTGTGTCCCCTGGCTACACAAATTATGATGCTATCACTTTTTGAATATAATTGTGATGATTTTTGGTAACCTCAGAAGCCCCTCTCCTTTTTCCCTAATAATGACAATGGATTTTTACTGATCCATCCATTTTTACACATCGGGTCCCCATTTGGCTAAGAGCATATTGTGAGATACGGGCTAGGGCAGAGATGGAGGGTAGGGCCTTTTCATGGCCAACCTAAGAGAGTGCCCTGACTGTGCATGCAGGAAAAGGTTGCCAGGCAATTGCTAAAGGGCAGGAAGCATAGGGCAGCTGTCTCTAGGAACATGCCAGCCCTCATGCTACATACCACAGTCATTGATGCTTGAGTCTCTAATCCATAAGATAAAAGCCAGGCTGTTGGAAACCTTCCACAAGACTATTGCTAACTGAGCTCTTCTAAGCTGCATAGAAGGCAAGAGGCTTTCCAATGGACTAGTTCAAGCCCAAATCCAACAATTGTCCAGCATTACTTCACCAACTATC
Organism: Marmota marmota marmota; assembly: GCF_001458135.2. Lineage (NCBI taxonomy): Eukaryota > Metazoa > Chordata > Mammalia > Rodentia > Sciuridae > Marmota > Marmota marmota. Next base: position 29,269,652 of record NW_026000241.1, on the reverse strand, counting down.
AGGGATGACCTAATGGAACAGTTAATGGAAGTAGACAGGGTGTGAATCTTAACTCAGGAGTTTGCTATCTATATGATTCTCAACAAGGTCTTAACTAGTCTAAACCTCAGTTATCCCACTTTGTAAATAAGCTAATAGTATATACTGGATAGGACTTAGGGTACTGCCCACTACACAACTCCAGGGGGTGCTGTGTGCAAAGATGATAATGGAAATAGAAACAGTAAAAGTTGTGTTATACAAAAATGCTTGTTATAATTGATACATGTAAATAATTTAGCACGATATCTATAATAGTTTTACGAAAAGACTCCAATATCAGTCTCTCAAGAAATCGACTGTGATTTGTTATACTTTTTTGAACCTTGATTGTAAGAAGAAAAATACTAAGTTGCTTAGGGCCTTGTTAAAATGCTGAGGCTAGCTTTGAACTCACCATGCTCTTGCCTTAGCCTCCAGAGCCCCTGGTGAGTGCCACCATACCTGCTGTCAAGTGCTCTTTTATACATTTAATATGGTGACAACCCAAGTTAGTAAGTAGATATCAATCTATATATTTTTTTTCAATCAGTATATCAATGGTTCCGATATCTTCATCTTAAATGGGCTGCTTGCCCAATGTTGTCATAGAATAAGAGTCAACAGTAGATATTCATAAATGATAGCCCTTGTAGTCAGAGTTCAGCACTTTCCTAGTAGATGCCCTCTGTGGCAGATATTGCAGCCACCCAGAGATACCATTCGTATATAATATATGGGTTAAAGACTTTTGGAACCAGACAAACCTGGGCTTAAATCCCCATTCTATCTCATAAACTCCATAAATTCAAACAACTTATTTAACCTCTCTGTTTCCAATTTCAAAGAAGTTAATTCATTAAGCTAGTACCTGCCTTACAGTAAGTACACGTTAGTGGCAATTGTTATTGCCCACAGTTACTTTCTAGAGAGTTGTTTACAGAAGTCTAATCTCTAGGATTAGAGCAATATCTTAGAGATGGTATTATAAGATCATATCCATCCACATTTAAAAAAATAAAAGCTTACTGGGAATTAGGCACAGAGTCCTTTTTCTTCTATCTTCATTTTCTTTTTTCTTAAAATGTCAGTGATATTCACACTGTGAGGCTCTGTGAATGTGTTTGTGGTGCATGCGCGTGTATCTTTGTGCACGTTCAGGCACTTGGGCTCAGGGTAAGTACCCTCAAGGTGTGTAGTTGTCTTTTACTAGTCTTGAAAAGTAATAAAGATCAAAATGAGAAAGATCATAATTACAACATGATGCTACCCAAATATGTCTCTTCAAGTCTGTCCTTGTTTTGATGGGGGATGGGAAAGAAGCAAGATATAGTGTGGAAAACAGGGAGCTAGGGCTAACTGGGAACATGAGCATGGAAGGGGACAGAGATCAGCCTTTTCTTAGTACCTGGCTATTTAGGAGATTTCTACATTTCTATTTCATCTTCACACCAACATTTTGAGGCATCTGTACTTCTATTTTAGGACAGAGGGAGTGCCACAGTGATTAATACTCAGTAGGGGCTCAACAGGTGGTTTTTGAATAGATAGCATAGAAAAGAAGGAAGCAACAAAGGCTTTTGCATTTGGGGTGGGGAGAGATTAAATGAGTTCTTCTAAATGGCAAAGCTTGAACTGGAAACCAAGTGTACTAATGTCTCTCTCCACTGGTGACCTAGAAACTATGCCAGGTGGTGTGCTTGTTGGTTCTAGGAAACAAAATCTAGAATTAAATCTAGGATTTTCTTTCATATGCTATCAGCAAGTCAACCTCAGGAGAGACTGTCTACCTGATACCCATCTTAATATTTCTTTTCTTTTTCCTTTCCTTTCCTTTCTTTTCCTAACCCTTCCCCTCTCCTTCCTTCCTTCCTTCCTTCCTTCTTATTTTAAAGTATATTTTTCAAGTTCTTACCTGGAAGAAGTTGTCTAAGAAGAAACTTTGATTCTTGGTGCTCTGCATCTCCTTTCCTTTGTGAGTTGTTCATGAGAAATTCTTATAATATGCAGAAATGTTATTTGGAGTTAGCACTGGGGGAAGGGTTTTATTGAATTATTAGTAATCGAATAATGTGCTGTATTGGATTAGTGGAATGCCCACAATTATTATGACTTGCTATGAAATGGAATTCCTCATGTGGCAATGCTAGGGACATACTGTAACTCTTATTTGACAAGTCTGTGGAGCTGGGTGACTTCTTGTCTTTCAACCTTAATGCTACCTTAGAAGAAGCCAGTGACAGTACCAGCTTGCCCAGGAATCCTCAACAATTGAATAAGTCTTGAACAAAAAAGTAAAGCTTTTTGAAATAAAATCTTGCTATCTGAATAATATTCCATTGTAATGACTACAATATATTTAATAAGCCTCCTAATACTGTTAATACTCCTAATACCTCCTAATACTCCTGAAGTGCTGCTTCTCTCCCTACTATCTGAGCTTGTCTTTGTTCCCCACCAACTCTGATTCTTGGAAATGTCTGTGTTTTAATCAATCATTTCAGCAAAAATCTATAAATGTCTTAATGGTGACTTCTTTTATGCCTAATGTATAACCTTGAAGATTAAGTTTATAGATTAATCTTAAATGAGTTGTTGTAAATTAAAGGGTTTTTTTTAGTTTAGTAAATTAAAGTTGTTTTAAAGATTAAAGTTTTTTTCCAAGCTTAAAATTTAGTGAGAAAAAATAATTACAACACAAAATGATGTAATCATGATGATAGAGAACAATGTGAAGTGCTATGTGAGTTCAAAAATAACTCATCCAAAATAATGTTAATTTAGTTTCTTTTGTTCTTTTACTTCTTATTTTGCTTGTCCTTTTTTTTAACATTTCCAGGACAAGTTTTTAATTTAAAACTATTTAAAACTTTTTTTCCCTCTCTTTTGACACCAGGAATTGAATCCCCTGAGGGGTGCTTAACCTCTGAATCACATTTACAGCCCATTTATTGATTTTTTTTTATTGGAGACAGGGCCTCACAAAGTTGCTTACACTCACCCTGAATTTACAAGGGCCTTTCTAAGTTGCTGAGGCTGGTTTTGAACTTGTGATCTTCCTGCCTCAGCCTCCCAAACCACTGGGATTACAGACATGTGCCACTGTGCCTCAGGACAGTGTTTTTTTTAGTACATAATTAAATATTTTTGAAATTTGTGAAAAATATGTGGAAATCTCATCTGAGCTGTCTGAAAATAATAATCAATTTTCATAATTAAGACCAACCTGGATATTCACAACATGTTCTTTCATTCCCCATACCCTCCTCCACAAAGAAATCTCTAGATAAACATGATCCTGTCTAAATTTTTTATAGATTTTAGATAGAGATATCAAATATGTATATGCATTAAGTAGAATTATATCTCCATGCAAGAAGTTTCATTGTGTTAAAATCTAGGTTATGAAGCTGCTTCTTGAACACATTTAGGTTGATAACGTCAGTCAGCTTCTTTCCTCAAGTTCAAATGCACATTCTAATTCAACTCAAATAACTAGCAGTTGACAAATCTGTGTCAGAAAATAAAATAATAGTGCTTTAAATATTTAAAGATGTTAGTCTCTGATCTTCTATTTTGTCAATTGCATGGCCTTAAACAGGTTTGTTTACATTTTTTTACTTTTAATTTTAAATGGTTTTTCTAAAAACTAAATTAGATAATATGTGTAAAAAAGTTATATCTATGCCTGATATATGGTAAAAACTAAATTAATTTTGACCATTTTTTAAGATAGTGATATTAGCAGGGCATGGTGGCACACACATGTAATCCCAGTGTCTCTGGAGGCTGAGGCAGGAGGACCACAAGTTTGAGGCCAGCCTTGGCAACTTAACAAGACCCTGTCTCAAAATAAAAATAATAAATAGAGTTGAGGATGTAGCTCAGTGATAAAGTTTCTAATACCACCTTCTTCAAGAAAATATACTGATTTTAAAATATCCTAAGTGTTTCTATAAAAATATTTTTAAAAGATAAGAAGAAAATTTTAAGTAGTTTTACCAACAAGAAATTGTCATCTTTTACATTTTAGTATATACAGTTTTCATTTTGATCTTCCTTTTTCTGGGTAGGTCTGTATAAAAAGTCTTGAACACATCGGTAAAGCTTTTTGAAATAAAATCTTGCTATCTGAATAATATTCCATTGTAAAAACTACAGTATATATATTTAATAAGAATCCTAATACTTCTTTTTTGATATTGTTTTTCTATTTATTTATATTCTATTTCTATTAATTGATAAATAATTAATGTCAAAAATTTGGGGGAAAGTAGAAAAATCTTGGTCTACATCTTAGTTTAGTTATTTAAGCTAAATCTTTAAATTGAAATGGATAGACCAAAATATATAGACATAACTGCACAAAGCTATTTTAGCAGAATCTGTATCAATTTACATCCCTAATTTCTGTATGTAATTTTATGATAAGAATGCATATTTTTTAGGAAACCTTACCATTGCTTATATGTGAATGCATCCTTTAAATTTTTTGATAGTATTTATTGTCTACTGTATGTAAAGTATTATGTCAATCATTATTATAATATAAATCTGTTACTTTTGAAGTGTGTTTGGAGTCCAGTGAGAACTATTATCATTCAAAACTCTTAATAAAATGCTCTTTTGAAGAGATGTTCAGAACCATAGGTAATAATTATTTTTAAAATTTTCATATGATAGTATCTTGCCTGGTTATTCATTTTCAAAAGTCTTAAAGCCAAACAACTTCAGTTTGATCCCTGAAACAAATCCAGTTGCAAAACAACATAAAAATTTCAAAATAACTTATCAAGTTTGCATGTATTACAAAATCGTAGAAAGGGCACATTCCTGGGATTGAAAATCTTGTTTGAATCCCATTTACTAGCTTTATGATCAGGGGTAAATTAGTTATGTGTTCTTAAAATCCTATGTACTTTTCTGAAAAATGATGAAAATAGTTCTCAAAGTGCCATGATGAGCATCATAAGATAAGGTAAGTGAAAATGCTTTGGCAATTAGCAAATGGTGTACAATGTGTTATCATTATTGTCATACATCGACAGTGATATGTGAGTGAGTTCAAAGGGTGAGAAGACATGTACTAAAATGCCATGTGGAATTATGATGATGACAATATTTGTATAGTAGGAAGATCTCACATTATTTTCTCATATCTGTATTTGGAAGTAAACATCTGCCAAATTTTCTTCCTTTCTGTAATGCATACATTAACTCTAGGTTGACTATATGGGCCTCTTGATAGTTCCAATGTAGAAAGTTTTTAATATAAAACAAGTCAGATTACTTTCAGTGTGATTACTAGTACTGGATGTTGGCTTCAATCTATCTTGACCAGTAACAATTCAAATTGAAATGTTTTGCTGGTATTTTCTAAGTCAAGATAATTTAATATTCTGATGGTCTGAATTTTTCATTATATCATGCATCTCATAGGAATACTATAAAAACATAACAAGTCATCTCTAATATTTTTTATTTGCATAAAGATTTAGTGAGAAGAAGCACCTGTTCTACCCTTTGCCCCATGATTATTGGGAAGTTAAATTAGAAAGTTTTTATATATTAGGCATTCTCTGATATTTGCTTCCAGAGGTTACCTCCTTCTTTTTTCTCTGTTCTTTCTTTCCTTTGCCCTCCCCTTTCCTCCTCCCACTCTAAGTTCGTGGTTGCTTTAATTAACCACACTATTTTTTAAAATTTTATAATTATGTTATTATTATTTACCAGTGATTTAATCCAGGGTGCTTAACCACTGGACAACATCCCTGGCCCCTTTTATGTTTTATTTTGAGACAGGGTCTTGCTAAGTTGCTTAGGGCCTCTCTAAGTTGCTGAGGCTGTCTTTGTACTTGTGATCCTCCTGCCTCAGCCTCTCAAGCCATTGGATTACAGGCTTGTGCCTTTGCACCCAGCACACTATTTTTTAAGTAGTTCATGAAACTCCATTTTTAGTGGCATGGTCATGGGCCATATGGAATAACACCATTAATAAATAGGCAGTTATGAGATTGAAAGCAAAGCAGAAGCAAGATGACCATATACACATGACTATACCCTCACTACTTCTTCCACCTTTTAGACTGATAATAGTGTATCCTTTAGTACTGGAATGCATAATTTTCACTGTATTTTGAACAATAAGACTTCTATAGTAATTATTTCCCCAAACTTGAATATCCTATTTCTCTTATTCCTTTTACTCTCTAGCCTCATGATATGCCAGCATCTGCAACTTTTTTCTCTTCAGCAGACTGAAGAGTAGGTGGGATTTATGTGGTAAGAGTTTGGGTGACTATATACACTCTCTTGATAAACGGAAGCACAGGTGTGATGTTTTGTGTGCATGTTTCTAAAGATTTGTAAATTCAGAAACCTTTGGGGTTCAAATTTATTTCTGACCAGCAGCTTTATTTCAACAATTTTCAAGCATGAAATTTTTTTCTGGACAAAGGGCCTAAAATTCCATTATTTTTTTTACTATAAAGCAGGGCAGAAACTCTCCCAGTGTGTGTTTCTGAAACCCAAATCTGCATGTATTTTTCTTGTTTGAAAAAAATTCAAAATATATCCCTTTAGCAAAATATGTTGGGGTGGTATTTGAGACAACAAATAGACTTTCAACTAAATATAAGAAATGTATCAGAAATATGAGAAATTATATCCCATCTGATTCAAATGTATGATATGTCAAGGTCATTGTACTGTCATATGTAACTAATTAAAACAAATAAAAAAAATTTTAAAAAAGTTCCAACACCAAAAAAAAGAAAAAGAAGAAGAAGAAATGTACCAATACGACCATTGCAGGAAAATCTTTTCCCTCTGAGGAAAGTAACTTATATTCTCTCTTTTTTTTTTTTCACCTGGGGATTGAACCCAGGGATGGTTAATCACTGAGCCCATCCAAGCCCTTTTTATTTTTTTATTTTGAGACACGGTCTCACTAAGTTGCTTAGGGCCTCATTAATTTGCTGAGGCTGGCCTTGAATTTGCTATTCTTCTGCCTCAGCCTCCCTAGTTGCTAGGTATGCATCACTGCACCCAGCAAGTACTTGTATTCTTGACTCAGGGTCTCAAAGATATAAATGACTATGAAAAAGCATAATTTTACAGGCCTTTCTTAAATTGATGTATTCATGATAATATCAAAATGATGCTTAAATGTAATCATTAACTCTGATTTCAAGCATATAATGTTTTCTTTCATTCTTGGGTAGTTGTAGATTAGTCATCAAGAAAATGTTTTCCTTTATGATTCTAAGACTATGAATTATTCCTTATATTAATATCTTTTAATTTAATGCTGCTGTTAAAATTGCTCCAATATCAAATCTTTCAGCATAGCAGAATAAGTTGGTCATGTCCAAGAAATAATTTGTATGCTAAAACTTGTTCAAGCTCATGAATTTTAAATATCTACATTAGTGCCACTTCAAAATATAGGCCTTGGGTAGTAGCTCACACTTTTATGAGTGTGGAGGCATGCTTCAACGTGCAGTGGCTTGTTAAGTAAAAGCTGTCATTGTAGTTTTAGTTCCTTCAGCTGGGCCATGTAACTTCTTACTCCACTTCTTCCCAAAGTCATCCTGTTTTACCCAGATTCAGGCTATTGGACTGTTTTATTGTGTTCCTTGTGTCAGAACGTGTTCAGAGAAGGCTTTCATCCACTAATGATTGACAAGTGAGAAAGCTGTAGAGAAGCAGGTTAAAATTCATGAATTTACTTTATCTTCATAGTCTAAGGTTAATATTCCCTATTAAATGTCAGTGAATCTGCAAATCTAGGATCATCTTAAACTTATGAAAAGTTATATTTTAAAATATATTTTAGAGTCCCCAGCCAGTGATGTTGCATTGAACCGAGCTCAGAGGAGACGAGGGGCACCCGCGCTGCTGTCCCCACCTCATGCACCCTGCACCTCCCTTCCAGGGCAGCCACTAGGAAACAGCCCTCCTGCCTCTCCCAGTGCTGTCCCAGGCTAGCTGGGAAGCGAGCCCACAAGTTTGGGCGCTCACAGGCGGCAGGCTCCTGGCACTCTGCGTCCCTGGAGGGGCGGCCGCTCCAGGCTTGGCATCCTGGGCGCACTTGGCCATGGATTCTCAGGTGCAGCGGCGGCTGCGTGTTGGTCCCTGCCTCCTCCTGCTACTGTCTCTGGACTACTGCTGCCTCTGCAGTGCCTTCAACCTAGATGTGAACAGTTCTGCAGAGTACTCTGGCACAGAAGGAAGTTACTTGGCTTAAGTGGTGGATTTCTTCATGCCCAGCGCCTTCTTCCAGGATGTTTTTTTTTTCTGGTGGAATCTCCCTAAGCAAATACTACCCAGCTCGTGGTTGTAGAAGGAAGGCAAGTCCTCAAATGTGACTGGTCTTCTAGCCACCAGTGCCAAGCAACTGAATTTGATGCAACAGACAATAGAGATTATGCCAAGGATGATCCATAAGAGTTTAAATCCCGCCAGTGGTTTGGAGCATCTGTGAGGTCAAAACAGGATAAATTTTTGGCCTGTGCTCCCTTGTACCACTGGAGGACTGAGCTGAAACAGGAGAGAGAGCCTGGGTTGGAATTTGCTTTCTTCAAGATGGAAGTAAGACTGTTGAGTATGCTCCATGCAAGTTAAAAAATATTGATGCTGATGGACAGGGATTTTTTTCAAGGAGGATTTAGCATTGATTTTACTAAAGCTGACAGAGTACTTCTTGGTGGCCCTGGTAGTTTTTATTAACAATGTCAGCTCATCTTGGATCAAGTGGCAGAAATCTTATCTAAATATGACCCCAATGTTCATAGCATCAAGTATAATAATCAGCCACTCAGACTCCACAAGCAATTTTGATGACAGTTAGTTGGGTTACTCAGTGGTTGTCAGAGATTTCAATGGTGATGGCATAAATGACTTTGTTTCAGGAGTTCCAAAAGCAGCAAGGACTCTGGGAGTGGTTTATTTTTATGATGGGAAAAACATGTCTTCCTTGCACAATTTTACTGGTGAGCAGATGGCTGCATATTTCGGATTTTCTGTAGCTGCCACTGACATTAATAGGGATGATTATGAAAGTTTAACAAGGATGTTTTAGTATTGGATTCCATGTTGAAAATAAAGCATATAAAATCCTTTAAAAGCTGAGCATGGTGATGCACACCTATAATCCCAGTGGCTCAGGAGGCTGAGGCAGGTGGATCATGAGTTTGATGCCAGTCTCAGCAAAAGCAAGGCACTAAGAAACTCAGTAAGACCCTGACTCTAAATAAAATACAAAATAGGGCTGGGGATATTGCTTAGTGGTTGAGTACCCCTGATTTCAATCCCCAGTACCCCTAAAAAGTAAATTTTCAAAATCCTTTAAAAACTATCCAATGAAGATATTCCTTTAAAAACAAGGTGTCCTTTGCTAAATGTATACATAACAAGTAAGTCTGTTAGAAAAATCTCTTGTGTTGCAGACTCTGCAGTCTTTAAATTCATAAGTGTGATTGAAAATGAAAACAAAAAAAATCAATAGAAAAAGAAATGCTGGCAATATTTTGAGTCATTTCTGTCTTGAATTCATCCTAGGTAAAGATACTGGTATATGAGTTTATGCTGTTCTATAACTTCCTTAGACTTTCTGTATTTTGTTTGTTTGCTGTGTCTTATCATTGTTAATTAACTGATTGAGCATTCATTCTATCTCTAAATTTCTTTGAAATATCAAGTATGCCTTGTAACCACCATGTTGCAAACACAGCCTCAATTAATTTACCAAAACAGAACCTTTGGTGATAGCTGCCCAAGGCAGAGCACTCTCCACGGAAGACTTATTGGTCTGGAATTACCTTTCTCTCTTACACTGATGAAACTAGGTTTGGTAGATAAGAAAGATGAAAATGTAAGGGGCTGCTTTTTAGAGGGTAATGATGGGCTTTTTTGAAAAGGGCTAGCCTATATGTTTGGTGGCTCAACTCTTTAAAAAATACCTCCTTAAACGTATATCATCTCTGATCCTTCACAAAGCAGTTGATATGATTATCACTACATGAATGATTGGTTTCTACAAGGATCCTCCGTGTGAATCAGGCTAGGCAGGGGAGGATTATTGTCCTTATTGTCTCTGCTACCACTTTGGTTCACCCTGAATGCTGAATTTGGATTATAACTTTCTAAATGATTTATTTACCCACTTTTTTCTTTTATAAACCTATTCATAGCCCGATTAGTATCCCTTGCTGTATTCAGTCTCCCTTGTGCAAAATTTACACTATAAATTAAAAATTATTCACACATACACATAAGCAAACATACACCCCAGCATACCCTTAGGCCTTTTCCATATCCAAATTATATTAATTCATTCCATACTTTCTTTAAAGTTTGCCTATTCAGCTGAGCTGGAAGTAACTTCTCTCATTTTCTGTATGACTTTTATGAACTCTATCTATAATTTAACATTTTTATTCTGAAGGTTTATTTTGAATCTTCGACAAATTTTGGGGGCCCCCAAGGTTATTCTGTGTTTCACATTGGGTCAGGCAAGGACTCTGTGCATAAACAGACAAATACCTCTCTCTGGGATATCTTGGGAAGAGTCCATGAATGTATTAGCTATATCAAGTTGCCTCTCAATTCATTTGATGCACACTCATTTGGAGATATGTGAAAGAGAATGCTTAACCCTAATTTTTTAGGAGATCTGGGGCTCAGATAACGAAGGATGGAATGTACAGATACATACTAAGGACCCCGTGCCACTGGTCATTGATCCTTACCCTAATGTTTTATCTACATTTTTTGTGTGTGTGGGTAGGGAAAAATGGGAATTCCAGGTTCCAGATCTTTTATTTTTTTTAGGTTTTTCAATATTTTATTATGGCACACAAGAGAGAGATGGACAATGGACTTACTTCAACCAAGTGTTCCTCAAACCAACCAGCAGTTTCCATTTGGCTAATTGTTTAACATGTATTTTGCATCTGTCTGAGAATTACCACATGCATCATCCCATCAGCATCAATAGGAAGAGCTTGGTTTCTGAGGAGACTCCTAATCTTTATCCAGGCTGAAATGCCGAGAGCCTTCTTGGTACCATCCATATCATGATAGAAAAAGAAATATTTTACCTATTTGCTTAGTCACATATGTTTGACTAGATACAGTGCAAAGAAATCAAATAACTTTAAATGTAGACCACTTTGGTTTCAAGTGAAATCCATAACCTTTAAAGGCCTAAAAAACAGATATTGAGCAAAATTGGCTAACAAAGCAATTGCTCAGAAGCAGAGCAGAAAATAGTCAATAAATTTCATCTCTATTCCACATCAAATGGAAGTGCAAGAGTCTTCATAAACTTAAGGTGCATGTTGACAGATGGGATGTACATTCAATGAAACTTCCAACCAGATACGTTATCACTGGAATCTAAGAATTTCCCAATTAAGACATGCAGAACAATGCCAATGTAACATACAAATACATTATCTCCCCTCTAAGTGAATGATAACAATTTCATTATTGGTATCTGTAGTTTGTAAAGGGTTTAAAACTGTGTGGCATTAAATATTGTCTATTTGAGGCAATAGAAGGAAGCTAACACCACACTGAATCATGAGCTCAGGATTTCAGGCAACATATTTCCAGTGGCAAATGACCTTTGGTATTCTTTCTTCTCCCTAAATTACATGCCAATTTAAAAAATTATTCCTCTTGACTATATCACATGCTCAGATTTCAACTTCTGACCATGATAATTAGATGAAAAATGTTAATAATGACAAACATGTAGAATTCCTATTCTACCCATATTGTGTTATTACATACTAGTTTACAATGAAAGATCTACTTGTCACATATTTTCAGAATTGTCTCCTAGGAACCATTCTTCACATAATATGGTACACATATGGGGCAAAGTATATTGTTACTTATGGACTCTTACTTACTCGTGTTTAGTACCAATAAAATTTTTGAGAGAAAAGATTTTATTATAGCACTAAGAATTTCCAATTAAAGAAGAAAAAATATTTTAGTTGTTTAAATTTTGATTTTACACAAAAGATATAGATCAATAGTCCACTTGTTTGTTAGGGTCTATAAACAAGTCTGGATGGTGCCTGGCAAAATGCCAGAGGGATTGGTTTGTGAAGGAACACCAGCGAGTCATTAAGTGTGGAGATTCCTTATTGGTTGACTGATGTATCTAGTTTATGCTAATTAGATAAGCTGTGTGGAATGTATAAATACTGCTCCTGTCCTGCAATAAACGGCTCCCACTCCTGCTGTATCAAGGTACACAAGTTGCTCGTCACCCCCCCTGGTTATTTTGCTGCAGCCGGACTGCGGCAGATGGTGGCCCATTATGGGGAGCCCCGGGACACTCGGGGGTAAGTGATGAAAAAAAAAGCTGCCGGTCCATAGATAGGACGGGAGCAATCTGCTGGTCCCTAGGCAGATAGGGCGAGAGGAAAAATGGTTTCTTTCCAGCAGTACCATCTGGTTCCTTGGCACCAGAAGTTATATTGGTTCTTTGTGGTTGCTACTGAATTTGTCATATTGTTAGACAACATATAGGGTGTTCTTGCTATATTATCCTAATTTTCTTTCAAGTAATTATTATTATTTAGAGAATCTTATTTTGCTATTTCTGAGAGCATAGCAGGATTTTATTGTGACAAGTTTTCATATCCAAACAAGTTGTATGTCAGTCTGGAGATTCTTTACCCTGTATTATTTTTTTTCTCCGTTTGAAGAGAGACTAATTTAAAGTTAACCATGAAGGTTTACTATTTCATTTAAAGCCTGTGTGTCCTTTTAAGAATCATTAAAATGTATATTTAAAATCCTATTATTACTACCATCATGTCCAAATTGTGAATATTTAGAAATCTCTATCAGTGGCTCAGATAACCTTCTAAAATCCAGCAATACTTTATCTGTGTTTAAAGATAACTACCTGCGTGAATATTGTTTTATTTTGTAGATGAGGTGGTTCTACTGTCACATCTAATAACACTTAGAAACAATTTAAAAGTAGAATTGTGGAAAGTTCATCAGAATTTCAATAATCAAAAAGAAATTCCCAAGCACATATTTCTACAAACTTCAGCAGTTTTTTTTTTTTATCTTACATTGTCAAATTGATACTTTTGATGAAAGCAAAATTATTTGGCCCACTTTTTTCTAAAGTAAAGATCATAAACAAAAATAATTTCTTAAGCTCTTAAAAAATCTGCATAGAAAGCAGATAACTTTCACAAATATTTATTTTATCATATTTTATTTGATTTATTTTTTATTTATATGTGATAACAGAATGCATTACAATTCTTATTAAATATATAGAGCACAATTTTTCATATCTCTAATTGTATACATAGTATATTCATACCAATTCATGTCTTCATACCTGTACTTTGGATAATAATGAACATCACATTCCACCATCATTTATAACCCCATGCCTCCTCCCTTCCCTTCCAACTGCTGGCCCCTATCTAGAGTTCGTCTATTCCTCCCATGTTCCCTCTCCTTATCCTACTATGAATCAGCCTCCTTATATTAGAGAAAATATTCGGCATTTGGTTTGAGGGATTGACTAACGTCAGTTAGCATTATTTTCTCTAATGCCATGCATTTTCCTGCAGATGCCATGATTTTGTTCTCTTTTATTGTTGAGTAATATTCCATTGTGTATATATGCCACATTTTTTTATCCATTCAGCTACTGAAGGGCATTTATGTTGGCTCCACAATTTAGCTATTGTGAATTGCGCTGCTATAAACATTGATGTGGCTGTGTAGTATGCTCTTTTTAAGTCCTTTGGGTATAGACCGAGGAGAGGGATAGCTAGGTCAAATGGTGGTTCCACTCCCAATTTTCCAAGAAATCTCCATACTGCTTTCCATATTGGCTGCACCAATTTGCAGTCCCACCAGCAATGTATGAGTGTACCTTTTTCCCCACATCCTCACCAACACTTATTGTTGTTTGTGTGAATAATAGCTGCTATTCTGACTGGAGTGAGATGAAATCTTAGAGTGGTTTTGATTTGCACTTCTCTAATTGCTAGTGATGATTAACATTTTTTTTAGATATTTGTTGACTGATTGTATATCATCTTCTGAGAAGTTTCTTTTCAGTCCTTGGCCCATTTGTTGATTGGGTTATTTGTTTTTTTAGTGCTTACCTTTTTGAGTTCTTTATACACCCTAGTTTGTGTCCATCCCATTTATTGATTCTTGATTTTAATTCTTGCACCACAGGAGTCTTGTTAAGGAAGTTGGGTTCTAATCCCACATGATGGAGATTAGGGCCTACTTTCTCTTCTTGTAGACACAGAGTCTCTGGTTGTATTGCTAAATCCTTGATCCATTTTCAATTGAGTTTTGTGCATGGTAAGAGATAGGGGTTTGATTTCATTTTGTTGTATATGGATTTCCATTTTTCCAGCACCATTTATTGAAGAGGCTATCTTTTCACCAGTGCATGTTTTCAGCACCTTTGTCTAATATAAGATAATTGTAGTTTTGTGGGTTAGTCCCTGTGTCCTCTATTCTGTACATTGGTCTGTTTTGCTGCAAATACCATGCTGTTTTTGTTACTATTGCTCTGTAGTATTGTTTAAAGTCTGGTATAGTGATGCCATATGCTTCACTCTTCCTGCTTAGGGTTGCTTTAGCTATTCTGGGTCTCTTATTTTTCCAGATGAATTTCAAGACTTCATGGTGTTTTTAACTCCTTTGGGTATAGACCGAGGAGAGGGATAGCTAGGTCAAATGGTGCTTTTTCTATTTCTATGAGGAATGCCATTTGGATTTTGATCAGAATTGCATTAAATCTGTATAGTGCTTTTGGTAGTATGGTCATTTTGATAATATTAATTCTGTCTATCCAAGAGAAGGTAGATCTTTCTATCTTCTAAGGTCTTCTTTGATTTCTTTGTTGAGGATTCTGCATTTTTCATTGTATAGATCTTTCACCTCTTTCGTTAAGTTGATTCTCAAGTATGTTTTTGTTTTCTGAGGTTATTGTAAATAAGGTAGTTTTCCTCAGTTCCTTCTCAGAGGATTTGTCACTGATATACAGAAATGCCTTTGATTTATGGGTGTTGATTTTATATCCTGCTACTTTGCTGAATTCTTTTACTAGTCCTAGATGTTTTCTGGTGGAGTTTTTGGGTCTTCTAGGTATAGAGTCATATTGTCAGAAAATAGTGCTAATTTAAATTCTTCTTTTCCTATACATATCCCTTTGATTTCTTTCGTCTGTCTAATCACTCTGGCCAGTGATTCAAGATCTATGTTGAATAGAAGTGGTGAAAGAGGGCATCCCTGTCTTGTTCCAGTTTTTAGAGGGAATGTCTTTAATTATTCTCTATTTAGAATGATGTTGGCCTGAGGCTTAGCATAGATAGTCTTTATGATGATGAGATATGCTCCTGCTTTCCCTAGTTTTTCTAGTGTTTTGAACATAAAGGGTGCTGTATTTTGTCAAATGCTTTTTTCTGCATCTATTTAGATGATCATATGATTCTTATCTTTGAGTCTATTGATGTGATGAATTACATTTATTGATTTCCTTATGTTGAACCAACCTTGCATCCCTGGGATAAATCCCACTTGATCAGGTGTACAATCCTGTTGATATGTTTTTGTATTCAATTTGCCAGAATTTTATTGAGAATTTTTGCATCTATGTTCATTAGAGATATTGGTCTGAAGTTTTCTTTCCTTGATGTGTCTTTGTCTGGTTTTGGGATCAGGGTGATATTGGCCTCATAGAATGAGTTTGGAAGTGCTACTCTTTTTCTATTTCCTAAAATAAATTGTAGAGTATTGGTATTAGTTCTTCTTTAAAGATCTTGTAGAACTCAGCTGTGTATCTATCCTTTCCTGGATTTTTCTTGGTTGGTAAGCTTCTGATGGTGTCTTCTATTTCATCTCCTGGTCTGTTTAAATTGTGTATCACTTGGTCTGTTTAAATTGTGTATATCTTCCTGATTCAATCTGGGCAAATTGCATGAGTTCAGAAATTCGTCAATGCCTTTAATGTCTTCTATTTTATTGGAGTATAAGTTTTCAAAATAATTTCTAACTATCCTTGGTATTTCTGTAGTATCTTCTGTGATATTACCTTTTTCATCACGTATGCTGGATATTTGAGTTTTCTCTCTCCTTCTCTTCATTAGTGTAGCTACTAAAAAGTTTCTTATCAGCAAAAGAAACAATCTGTAAGGTGAACAGAGAGCCTACATCCTTGGAACAAATTTTTACCCCTTATACATCAGATAGAGCACTAATCTCTTGGGTATATAAAGAACTCAAAAAGCTAAACACCAAAAAAAACAAAAACAAAACAAAACAAAACAAAAAAACAAATAACCCAATCAACAAATGGGCCAAGAACCTGAACAAACACTTCTCAGAAGAGAATACACAATAAATTAAAAAATATATGAAAAAATGTTCATCATCTCTAGCAATTAGAGAAATACAAATCAAAACTACTCTAAGATATCATCTCACTCCAGTCAGAATGGCAGCTATTATGAAGACAAACAACAGTAAGTGTTGGCAAGGATGTAGGGGAAAAGGTACACTCATACATTGCTGGTGGGACTGTAAATCAGTGCAGCAATATGGAATGCAGTATGGAGATTCCTTGGAAATCTGGGAATAGAACTACCATTTTACCCACCTATGCCTCTCCTTGGTCTATACCCAAAAGACTTAAAAACAGCATGCTACAGGACACAGCCACATCTATGTTTATAGCAGCACAATTCACAATAGCTAAACTGTGGAGCCAACCTAGATGCCCTTAAGTGGAGGAATGGATAAAAAATGTGGCATGTATACACAATGGAATATTACTCAGCAATAAAAGTGAATAAAATCATGGCATTTGCAGGTAAATGGATGACATTGGAGAAGATAATGCTAAGTGAGTTAGCCAATCCCCAAAAAAACAAATGCTGAATGTTTTCTCTGATATAAGGAGGCTGACTCTTAGTGGGGTAGGGAGGGGGAGCATGGGAGGAATAGATGAATTCTAGTTAGGGCAGAGGGGTAAGAGGGAAAGGGAGGGGGAAGGAGATTAGCAAGGATGGTGGAATGTGATAGATGTCATTATCTAAAGTGCATGTATGAAGACACAAATTGATGTCAACATACTTTATATAAAACCAGAGATATGAAAAGCTCTGCTCTGTATATGTAATAAGAATGCATTCCACTGTCATTTATTCTTTAAAAAAACAATAAAAACATTAAAACATAAATATTTAAAATTTTAAAAAAGAATTGTAATGCATTCCACTTTCATTGATTTTTTTTAAAAAATCAATAAAAAAATAAATGAGCACTCTTTGCTATTGCTCCTTTGACTTTTTCTACATGAGTCTGTGTGTGAAGTCTGTATTCTTTTCTATTTATTGTTGCACTATCATTTCCTTATGCTCATTCTCTGAATTCTTGGGGCTTTATAATAAGTACTGGAATGAGAAGGTATTATTTCTTTAAATATGTTATTCAGGATTGTGTAGGCTATTCTAGGTGTTGAATATTTGGTGAAAATCTATAAAAAGAGGTTAATGAAAGTCTGATTTGGAATGTTGTATTGACCAAGTTGAGATGAATTGGCATCTTAAAAATATTCAGTTTATAAATAATGAAAAAGATAATCTGTTCTTTTATTTAGATTTTATTTCCTTCCCACAATATTTCACAGCTTTCTGTGGATATACTTTTGTACATAGTTTGCTGTATTTATACCTGTTCCATTTCTTAGTAATTTTGTAAATGGGTTTTTTTAAAGATTTAAAGTGAGTTGTTTATTGCAGATGTAAGGAAATTCAGTGACCTTTATGTCTTGACGTGGTAGGTCATTTCCTGTTAGCTCCATCTACTGTCACTAAAACACGGGATACTTGCTTTGATGCATTTCCCCTTGCACTTTACAAAATTGTGAGATTAAACACCTGTGTATCAACGTCCAACCATTTAGTGGAGATCCAACAGGGGGCAGCCTGGAACAACTCAACAGTGATCTCTGAGCATTCTGTGCTGTGCCCTGGCTGCCAGCAGGGAGAACATGAACACACCTTGGCAGTTTCAAGGACAGAGAGCCTGTTTCCCTCAGGAAGGGTGCCATCCATTGCAGCTGGGGAATGAATTGCGGGGAGCTCACTGGAGGAAAAATCTCCTATATGCAGCATTGATGGCAGAGAAAGGAAGTTGGTGGATGAGGGGGTTTTCTTGGCTTTTCCCTGATACTTGTTGACAGCCTGCAGAGAAGATCTCATTTCTGGAATGTTCCATATTAAGTTACGCTTTTCTTCCTGACATAAAATTTTATGAATACTTATTTTACAGAAATACCAATCATTGCAGGGGTTAAAAGGCAGAAATCAACATGCTGTGTTTTTTTGTTTGTTTGTTTGTTTGTTTTTTACAAATTCAATATGGATAGATCTTCCAAACAAAAGTTGAATAAAGAAACTAGAGCTCAATAACACAATCAATAACTTAGACTTAACTGACATATATATATAATATTTCAACCTATATCAAGAGGATACACTTTCTTCTCAGCAGCACATGGATCCTTTTCTAAAATAGACCACATATAATGCCACAGGGAACCTCTTAGCAAATACAAAGGTGTAGAGATACTACCATGCATTTTATCAGATGATAATGGAATGAAATTGGAAATCAATGACAAAATAAAAAATTAAAATTTCTCCATCACCTGGAGACTAAACAATATGCTACTGAATGAACTATATGTTACAGAAAACATCAAGGAAGAGATTTAAAAATTTTAGAGGTAAATAAGAACATAGACACAACATATCAAAATCTCTGGGTCTTTAGGAGAACTCTTGACACAGATTCAGAAAGGCACCAACATATGCAGAAATTACAAAATTACAGGACTTGTGGTCAGTGAGTTGGGATGATATCAAAAGCTTGGTCTTTATCTCCATTGCCAATCTAATAACAAGGACAAGGTTTTGAGAAAAAGAAAAAAAGTTTTTCTTGACTTGCTAGCACAGGAGGAACTTGGGACTCCCGCCCTAGAGGCTGTGATTTTTCTCTGCCTGGAGTAACACAGGACTTTTAGAAGAGGAACACAAGGGTGGAGAACAGATATTATCAGTAGATGTAAATCATTAGTGTCCATCAGGTGTCCTTGAGTGACCCATTGCGCTGGACCTCAGGTATAGAGTTCCTCCCTCCCTCCCTTCCTTCCTTCCTCCCTTCCTTCTGAACAGTGAAGGACATCATAGCTTAGTCCAGGACAGGAACAATTTTGGTCTGTTTATCCTGCTGATATGGAGTGTGAGAGGCAAAATAAGAAGAAAAGGAAAAAAGAAAAAGTTTTACAATAAGCTGCTTGTGGTCAAGCAGCAAATACTCAAAGCATGAAGTGGACCCCCATTACAAGGACAGGCCAGATCCAGCAGAATCTTGTTGGAGCCCATATTAAAAGGTAAAATGTGTGCTCATGTGTCCACCTGTCATTAACTTATATCATTTCTTTTTCCTACAGTGTTAAAGTAGTTGCAAATATCTTTAAAAACAAGAGCATTAAAACTCATGGTATTTCAAGTTTAAGTATGTTATTCATAGAAAACCACTTTAGTTTTACTTTCCTGGATTTTATGGAAGCAACCTTTCAATAATGTGTTTAAGATAACTTCTTTGTGTATCTGACTTTGAGAGCCACATTTAGTCTATCTTTTTGGTCAAAGAGGAGACAGCCTTATTTTTACTCAGTAGAGGAAAAGTATTATGTGGGGAAATGAAGCTCAAAAAGTCAAGCTGATTCCAAAGTATCTCAAAATAATTCACAGCAACAAAGACACCATAGCTGTCAACATATTATTCATACAGAGTCTCCTCTGTGGGAGCATTTATACATAGGTTGATTAGTTTCATACCTCTGTCTGAATGGGATTTGGGTAGAACTTTATAACAATATTGGATGATGTTCTTACTTTACTGGTATTATATATTGATATGATCTTTTGTCTATTCTGACCTTTTTTAATTGCAATACTTTATATAAAATTATACAAAATTAATCAATTGTTTTTTTCTATGTGACTTTGAAAAATAAAGTCTACTGGTTCCAGTAAAGAATCAATTTTTAACATGATTAAAGTCATTTGTATAGACTTATGTAAAATATCAGTTGAGACTTTTTGCACTTACGTCTAATCCATTATAAACTAATGGGAATCTTAAAAAAAAAAAAAAAAACTGTTCCAGAATAAGTTCAAATACACCAGGTAACAAATATGTAAGTACAAGGAGCTCACTAACTATGCTATTCCAAATAGATTAAAAGCAATATTTATTTTATACTATGGTTCTATGGAAATAAATTAAAACCTGTTCTTTCTTCCTATGCTTGGATTCATAGGCAGATAACAAAATTCTCCATTTCATTCACCTCTTGAATAGCTAGCTGGTTATAACTTCTCAAAATCCCACTCCTCCATAGTATTGTCTCTCCTTTTTTCAAGACCAGAATTTTCACCTTTTTTATTTTTTAACAGAGGTTTCAGATCAATCACTGATGCCTTCACCTGGGTTTTGAGTACTTTTAGAGATTCTTTTTCATTCTTCAGTTTATCCTCTCTGAAACATTTATTTCCTTTTGAATGTTGTGGTCTCTCTACTCTGAATGAATTTTATGTAATTCTTGAAATTTATTCCACATATTTAAGGGAACTCCAGAAGGACACTCTGCACATGCATTTACATTTGGCTCTGTTTCAGTTTTCTTGTCAATCTTTTGGGAAATCTGAGAGTTTAGAAGTAATAGCCAAAGGGAAACTGGCCTGTGGTTGTGGAATTGACTTATCTGTAATTAATCTAATAGGGGTGTACAGGAAATAAAGAAAAGAGGAAATAAATAAATATACAGTGAGAAAATAAATAGAGGAATAGAATGAAGTGTCCAATAAAGACAAGGAGTTCAAAGAAAGAATCACTGAGGAATTAATATTTTATCTGAAACTCAAATATAGTGAATTTGGTTTGAAAAGATGTACATAGATATCAGAGTGGAAATGAATTATTACACTAGTGATGGTAGTACTCAAAGTGGAAATATCAATTATTTTTTAATTAGTTCTTTTTAGTTATACATAATAGTAGGATTCATTTTGACATAATTATAAAAGCATCCCTTATCTTTGGCCTCTTTCAGAGCTGTGACCAAGGCCCAAATTGAACTCATTTATTGCC
This sequence comes from Marmota marmota marmota, assembly GCF_001458135.2. Classification (NCBI taxonomy): domain Eukaryota; kingdom Metazoa; phylum Chordata; class Mammalia; order Rodentia; family Sciuridae; genus Marmota; species Marmota marmota. Next base: position 29,248,394 of record NW_026000241.1, on the reverse strand, counting down.
CTTACATTTCCATAGGACTCATTCAAACCCATCAGGGCAGGAATAAAAAAATATTATAGGGATGTTCTTGTGCTAATATCCCCAAGGCATGTATTTCCTCTATGTTGCAAGCCATCCATGGGCTATGTATGGAATTTGTCTGCATTACAGTCCAGTGGATAGTAACATCTGGTGTCTGGGAACTTCCAGTGAACATTTCCTTTGTGTAAGAGTGCCCAGAGACATTGTGAATTTCTATCCTGCTTTTCCATGTCCCACATGGCACCTGAGATGGGTGTTACCGGCCAAGATGCCAATCAACCTGATGGACTGCAAGACAACATAAAGCAAGACTCTGCCCTTGAAACCTTATTCCTGCCTTTGACATACCCCCCACTGGAGCCATTTTCTTTGTGTAGCTCTGTGTGGACTAAACCTATCAGGGGCTCCACTTTTAAAAACATTTCTGATTCTTTGTCTTTTGTACTTCACTAACTATTCTACACTTTAATTTCTCAGGTGGCTTACACCCTCCTCAGCAGGAAGAACAACTCCACAACAAGATGCTAGCCATTCCCTATGCCTCTACAATGATTTTTGTTTAGAAAAGCACTTGTGATGTTCCAATTCCCAGTCCCATAAGGCCAAGCTTTTATTAAGCCACACAGTGACTTTAAGATTAATCCTAATTATGGAGTAGAGTGATGTCAGCTTCTCAATATCCAGGAAGGTCTGTTTTTGAATTTAGTAAATTTATGTACAACAGCAGGACACAACCAAATAACCCCTGAACACCAGAGAGAGACCCCAAGCCTTTCCAACTTGGAGGAGTTTATACGCCATCCTCTGTCTTGGAGGTGTGCCAACACTCTTTGAGCTGGTGGTGTAATGACACAGAAATTAAAGCCACATGATCAACATAATAAAACTTCAGTACTCATTCAGTTTATGTCCAAGTCACAGCTGCCACCACAATCACATTAAATAGGATCAGATTATGTAAATACACTTGTGGAAAAACAAAGACCATTGTTGTACTCCTCATGTGGAAGTATATTGACCTTCTTTTCCTCATTGGATCTCTTGTATTTCCTTTGCCTTCTAGTGTGGCTTGAGAAATACGAAGTGCCAGTAAAAGGCTCAGGAATGACTATAGACATCTATGACACTGCCTCATAGATTCTTGAAGAGTGGTTCTTCAGTTCTGCTCTGAATGGTTCATTATCAGGACCAGTGCAGATTGCTGCATGAAGGGCCCACTTCATCCCTAACTGCCCTAGGTCTTGGAGTTCTTCCATGGGTTTCCATCACAGGATGCCATGGGTCACTCTGCCACATTGTCCCAAGCATAGTTTCAGGAAGCTATCACCAAGAAAAATAAAGAGATGGCAGTGTCCTCATTTACAGCTTAATGTATACAGCTTAATGTAGGGCAGGTGGTGACTGATATGCTCTTACTCTGTTTACTCTAGTAAGAGTATATCTTCAGAACAAGTGTCCCAGATCCAAAAGAGCCATTCTATTGTACTTTCCACAGATTTTTGCCTAAACTGTTTCCGCAGTTCTACCAGCAGAGTATCATCTCTCATGAAAATATGCATGTGCTGGTGGGGAGGGGGCAGATCCTCACCCTTCTTGGCCTTTTCAATTATGACTATAAACTCATCTGTCACTTGGCACTGACACCTAAATTGGCTCATCCAATCTTCTTCAGAGATACTAGATGGAAAAGGATCCCATCTATGGAAGTCCAGTTCTGAACAGGTATTCCAAATTGTAAAATCTATGATAACCAGTCACCTCCCTTTCCTTTGAGTAATGAAAAGGGAGAGGAGAGGGCCCAAGTGCAGCCAGAGGAATCATGGTGGGTGAGGAGCAGGAGGAGGGTCACAGAGAGACAGATGGGCTGGGCAAAGAGTAAATAGTATCACCCTTTAAGCCTCTGGAGATGCAGGAAGACTTAATTGCTATGAAGCCAATTCCTAAGACAAAGGAGTGAAGACCTTGCAAGAGAAGACCTGGGTCTTCATTGCCTGAAACTCTATCTAGTGTGTTGGTGATACTCTCCATTGAATTTTTAATTTGGCTTATTAATTCCTTCCTTTTGAGGATTTCTGACTCATCCTTCTTCAGGATCTCTATCTCCTTATTGAAATAGTCTATTTATTACTTCTTGAATTTTCTCTCTGATTTAATTTCTTATGCCATCTTTTTATTACCTGGTAGATTAGCTTAACCATGAATTTTATGAAGTCCATCTCTGACATTTCTTCCACTGTGGTGTCAGTGGAGTCTATTGTCCATAGTTTCTGTGTTATTTGGGATCATTTGTTCCCTTGCTTTTTTTATATTGTTGGCTTATTAATTCCTTCCTTTTGAGGATTTCTGACTCATTCTTCTTCAAGATCTCTGTCTCCTTATTGAAATAGTCTACCCATCTATCTGGATGGGTCTGATGCTGTAGAGTATTTACCTTATGAGTTTATAGTGTTCCTCTATGTCATTAGTTTGTACCTCACAGATTGGAGTGGGGGGGAGATCCCAATCATAATAGTAATGTATGTAAACACTATATAGCAGTAGACTAAGTCCTTAGATCCTAATTGGTTAGCTAATGTTAATTGGGACAATATGTAGATAGTGGGATGAGTAATTTCCATTAGTAAAAACAGTAAATAATTACGCATTATATGTGGCTTAAAATCAAATAATAGGTGTTGTCTATGGTTTCCACCATATTAATTATTGCTATGACATTGATCGTAGGTGTAGATGTTATGTATCTCAATTAGTTTTAATAAATATTAAGGATAGAGTTGAGTATGAGGAAAGAAGGAGAGAAAAGAGAGTCAAAAACTTTTTGCAATTTCAAAGGGTGAATAGGGCAGATGCAGTCATACTTAGGATATGTTGTTAATGGGAAAATGAAGAGAAAACAGAAGAATCTAAAGGAGGAAAGAGAGATTGAAATTTTGGTTTCAGAAATAGGATAAAGAGAACAGGAGATATGGGAGACAGAATAGTGGCAAAGTCGATACATAAAACAAAATCTGAAAATACAGAATGGGAAAATTACATCTTCGGGGGCGGGGAAAGAAAAATGAAAAGAAAAAAGGCTAGAAATGAGGAAAGAGAAACAAATATGAATGTGTGTAGGAGTCCTGGGATCATTCAGTACACAAACAAAACAAAAGCCCTTCACAGATGTAGAAATACAAATGGCCAACAACTATATGAAGGATATATAAAGTAATGTTCAATAACTCTATTAGTCAGAGAAATTAAAACTAAACTGAGATTTAATCTCACTCTAGTCAGAATGGCAATTATCAAGAACATAAGCAACACTAAATGTTGGCGAAAATGTGGAGAATAAGGTTCACTCACATTGCTGTGGGAGTGCAAATTGGTGTAACCACTCTGGAAAACAATAAGGAGATTCCTCAGAAAACTTGGAGTGGAACCATCATTTGACCCAGTTATCCCACTACTTGGGTTATACCCAAAGGAGTTGAAATCAGCATACTGCAGTGATACAGCCACATCAATGTTTATAGCTGCTCAATTCACAATTACTAAGCTAACGAACCAAACCTGGTACCCTTCATCAGATGAATGGATAAAGAAAATATGGTATATATACACAATAGAATATACTTTGCCATAAAGAAGAATGAAATTGTGGCATTTGCCAGTAAATGGATGGAACTGGAAAATATCATGCTAGGTGAAATAAGCCAATTCCAAAAAACAAAAGCCAAATGTTTTCTCTCAGATATGTGGATGCTAACCCATGACAAGAGAGGGTAGGAAAGGAGGGAAGTAGGGAAGCATAGGGGTTGATTGGATTAAGCAAAAAGAAATGAAGGGAAGGGAGAGGGTTGGGTATAGGAAAGACTGTAGAATGAATTGGATATATTTGCCTATGCTTATATGTGGATACACGACCACTGTAATTTCACATCATGTACCACCAAAAGAATCGTATCCAAATTGGAATGGGTTGCACTCCATGTATGTATAATACATCAAAATATACACTACTGTCATGGGTATCTAAAATTATCAAATAAAAAAGAAAATAGAAGGGAGATCAGTGGAGTAGAAGAAGGAAATAGAGGATGAGGGAGAAAAGACAAGAAAAGAAACAACTGTCAAATGAAATTGACTGAATTATGCCATGTTCATATATGAATATACCATGATGAATTTCACCTTTGTGTATGCCTACAAAGCACCATTTAATATAATAAATATGTTGAATACAAGTAGAGAAGGGGAAGCGGAACAGAGGGAGGGAGGAGGGACAGATAGAGTAAGCACTGAGGACTAAAATGGAGCAAATTATTCTGCATGCATGTATGATTTTTGTCAAAATGAGCCCCACTATTATTAATTATTGTGAATAACTGTAGTGCACTAATAAAACATTTTTAGGATTGAAAAAATTAAATGTTATGCTATGCAAGAAAAAATAAAGTGGGGGCCCAGGTTTCTCCCATGAGCTACTTACTCCTTGGATGGCCATGCTGTCCCCAGTTGGCACAGTCCTGCTGCTGGTTGGTCGACTCTTTCTCAGGCTGATACAGAGGCAGCAGTATTCCCTGAGCCAACCCCAGGCTGTTCCAAGCTGCCATAAAAGTGGGGAAAGAAATGCCTGAAAGAAGAAAATCTGTCCCACCCTCAAGGCTCCTAGGAGCAGGAAAGTAGTTCTGCTGAAAATCTTTCATCAGGCTGATTGGGGAGCTGTTTTCCAGGTGTAGCTGCTAGAGGGAAGCCACAAAAAGGAATAGACCCATGTCAATGGCACCAAGGCTGCTGTGGTACAGAGAATAGGGCCACCACCTCCTCAGCATTATTGTGTTTCTATGGAAGAAAACCCAGGCACCCTGCAGAAGAAGGTTCTGGATCTGAAGAAGAGCTGGATCTCAGAGGATGCCATGGAGGCCTTGCAGGGTAATAATATGGCTGTGGAAGCCTGAACCATCATTCAGACTGCCCCTTCTCCCCCACACCTGTGCATCTCCTAAGCCTGCCACAGATGATGCTGTAGGTACCCACTCACTGTACAAGGCAGTCGTCTTCCAGTCTCTTACTGCCTCCCAGAGCAACTTTGGCCCATGTTCTGATGTGCATCATGAGTCTAGGGATTTGCCATCCAGTGGCATGATTGACATAGGCCCCTTGACTTTCATGTTATGGGCACAGTGGGTGCAGGAACCAAGAGCTCCTCTCTAACATTCCAGCAGCAGAGCAATTACCCACCATCCCAAACTAGCCTTACAGGTATAAATTTTCATTAATAAAATGCTTTTCTAATTTAGTAATCAAGGTGGCTTTTGGAAATATTTTGCCTTGACAAATTTGACCTCAACATGATCACTTCTACAAGTATCAGAAGAATCACCTATCATGAGCTGAACATTACTTTGCCTCTAAAAGACAAGTGGAGAATATTACAGATGACAGAAAGTATTCTGAATCCAAGGCCTGGCTGGGCCACTATAGGTGGTCTGACTGACCTCAGAGAGCATGTGGGGCTTCCTATACTCTTAACAAAATTCAAGGAAGTGAATGGAATCTGAAGGAAGTGGTGGGGCTGGTGGCAGCATGCTGTTAAATGAGGGAACGGCTCCCTCTCCTCAGAATCCCAGGGGCAGCGGGTCAGGCTCTAGCCTTGTGGGAAGATGCCCCTAGATGTAAGGTAGAATCAAGAACTGGAGGTGTCGCTGGAGGGGTGTGGCAGGATCTGAGTTGCCGGAGGTTGGGCTTTCAGCATCACCCACACCACTCTTCCATGTCCCAGTAACCCTACACCTCTTTCTTGTCCCTCTCGATGGCCTTGAGGAGAGGGCTGATGACACACATGCACTGGGTGCCCAAAACACCGCCCTGGCCTGGCATCAGGAGCTTTTGGAACTGGTTCCCAAGACGGAAGATCACTGTGGGATCAGGCTGCAGTCCCATAGTCTACAAATAGTGGCCCCCGTGGCACCTCACAACAGTGAGGAAGTGGAGAGTCCCCAGCAACTAAGAAGTGGAGCCCAGCACTGGATAGTGGGCCTAGCATTTTGCCCTGGGAATTTTCTCTTCACCAACCATTCTTCCCCCACCAGATCCCTGCAGGCCCTTTCCTGTCCCCTGTTCCAGCCATACGTCAGAAGAACTGGACTCAATGTGCATTTGGGCAACAGAAGTTGGCGGTGTCCTAGCCCAGCTGCCTCCATCTCTTCACTCCTCTCTAGAATAGCACCCCCACCAAGTGCTCTGAAAGGGCAGTCTCCTCAGCAAGTGCTGTCGTGGACCAACAGGCCCTCTCAGCTATTGACCACCCATTGGCCTGACCTGCCAGCCTCTAGCTCCTAGGCAGGATCACCCTGCTGCCCCAGCATCTACCACTTCCAACAAGAAACCTATCATTTTGTGCATTACTCAGCTGGCTGCTACAGAGGCCCTCTCCTGCAAGCGATGCACTTTTCTATGTGGATCCTCCCGCCTCCCTCCTATTGGGGACCACAGAGAAAAGCACACACTGTCCAATGGTAACAAGGGAAGGTTCTGACCCCCCAGAACCTCAGGAACCTCCTCCCAAGCCTATACATTTTGTCCTGCCTTCACCACTGAAGCAGGTCCATCATGCTGTGCAGCTCAGGACACTGGGTCACATACCTCCATTTTCCTTTGGAAAGCAAAGAAGTGAGGGCCCAAAAGAAGCCAGAGGAACTGATGGCAGCAGCAGTGGAAGTGGCTGTGGTGGCACAGGGCAGAAACTTGCAAGAGGAGGAGGAGAATGGAGGAATAGGAAGAAAACAACAAATAGAAATGCAGGACAATTTGGAAATGGTGTCCCTAGCAATGGAGGAGTAGCACCCTCCAAGCCTCTAGAGACCCAGGAAGACCTTGCTGTGTCCATCCTACTCCTAGGTCTGAAGAATGAAACAATATACAAGAGAGGGACCAGGTGCCTCCAGTGAACTTCTCTGACAGCCATGCTGCCCCAGGTGGCACAGCCCTGTTGCAGGTGTGCTGACTTTGGTGCAGCCTGATGCAGAGGCAGCAGTTCTCCCTGAGCAGCCCCAGACTCCATGCGTCCAGAGAAGTGGGTAATGCAAGGGTTAGATGAAGACCTTCTGCCCAGTTCTCTAGGCTCCCAGGAATCAGGAATTTGGGGAAAGTCTTCAACCAATCCATTAGTGAGATATCTTCCACTCATTGCTGCTAGCAGGAATCCTCCCAATAGAAACAGGCCCCCACAAATGACCCTGTAGCTACCACTGCCAGTGGCATTGAGGTGAGCTGCCACACCTCCTAAGTGTCCTATTGTTCCTATGGAGGAAGACTTAGGACCCTGCAGAAGAAGTTTCGGTCTCCAAAAAAGAGCAGTATCATGGAGGATGACATGGAGGCCTTGGCGGGTAAGACAGACTGCAATGGCCTGCACCACCACTCTGAATTCTTTCTCCCCACTTGTGGCCCCTGCAGGGATGTTAGATCCATGGCTCCACCCACTGATGCCTCCCAGATCCCAGCTATTCTTGCCACCACCAATGGGCAAACCAGGCTTCTTCCCCTGATCCTGTCTGTCTGCCTATATTCCTTCACACCAATTATTGATGAGGAGGTTTTCTTTGTCTTCTCCTGCTACCCTCTTGATCCCTTGAGGCCCAGTCCCAGTGTGGGTGTCCTTGCTGGTGAGTATCAACACTCTACTCACTTGGCAAGAGCTGCCACACACCGCATTTCCCTCCTCCCCATACCTCATATCCTGGAGACTTTCCCTTCAACCTGCCTCCTGAGAATGAAATTCCCAACCATCAAGTGTGTGTTTCCTCCTTCTCTTTTTCATTCCCAGCTCTCCTTTAATCCCTTCCACTAGCAAACCTGTTAGCATTGTCCAGCCCCCTAACTCTGGCAAGGAAATCTGTCACCTCTAGAGCCAAAGCATCTGTACACCTGATGCAGCAGTCAACTGTCCATCTGGGATCCCTGCCATGGACACTATACCCTCTTCTCTGGCAGTGATTGTCATAATTGTCCCAGGCTTAAATAAGCAGCTCTTGCCATGCCCCCAGGTTCATAATCCTATGCATCATTGGCAAGTGGAAAATGGACCATTCTCTACCAGACCACCTACTTTTAGGGTCTCCTTTCCCAATTCCTATGGGGAGTATAAAGTATACTCCTTTGTTCCACACACCACTCTTAAACCCACATCTGAAAACCCTCATGAGGAACTAAGGAGAGCCTCTCTACAACACCCCTCTGCTCATGTTATTCCAAGTTATGGATCATGCAGTGGATGGGTTCCTAGATGACAGAGACTCTATATGATCAACATTTAAGTCTGTCATCGATGGTGCTATGGATACCACCCATCTATCCAAGGCTGTCATCTTCCAGTCCCCTCTTGTCTCCCAGAACAACTACAGCCCATTCGACAGGTTGCTCGCTGGTTATGGAACCTCCCACCCAGTGGCAGCATTGCCTCTCTCCCTTCATCTACAAGTTGATGTGTACAGCTGGTGCAGGGACCCAGCTCTACTCTCCAGCATCCTAGTAGTGCTGAAACCACCCATCAGCACCCCCCCACACACACACACATTATACATACTATGGATTACAACTAGGGCTGCTGGTGGCAGTGACTGACTGCACAACTCTTTCTCTTTGGGCAACACAGAAGCCCAGCCCCTGCTGTGGGCAAAAGCTTTCTTGCAGGTAACAGCTGAGTGGCAGCACAATGCAGCCAGGACCTGTGGGTATCACATCACTGTGGATGCCATTTTGCATACTAGCCCACAACCTGACAACTCAGGTGTTATGCACATGGGCATAGTCAAAGGTCGGACTTGGGACATGCCAGCAGGATGATAAGCTCCAGAGAAAGCACTTCAATCTTCGCTAGCACAATTCCTGGCCCAGTGGGGTTCATGGGAACTGGAGCTCCTAAAGGTGGAGGGAACTATGGGTTTAGCATAACCACAGCAGGATCTAGGTCCGATTCTGGACCCCACTTGCAACCAGGCTGGATCTAAGGCAGACCAGCGTGAAGCACAGAGGAGAACTTTGTGGACACTCAGCTTGACCCGCCTGGCTTGTCAGCTACCTTGGCTGGTGGAAGCTCTGGTCCATTTCCCCTGGCCTTGGACCTGGTTAGGGTGTCCTCTGCTAGTGACAGGGGCTTCCTTTTCCTCACCTGTTTGCCTCAGTAGCCATCCTCTTTCCCCAGTGATGTGCATACAATCCTCTTTTTCTTGTTCATCTGTCTCTGTTCATGCATCTTTCTAGTTCTTTGACTAAATGGTGGAGAAAAAAAGTGGCATGTGTGGGTGGCAATGTGTGGACCTCAAAATTGCACAAGAATATGGTCCCAGGGAAAAGTATAGATAGCAGCCACCTTTCTGGATGTCTGTGGGAAGACACTAGAGGTATGCCAACTAACAAACACAATGTCTGTATTCTTAAGTGATATCCTTTGGTCCAAACACTACTGTCCCTAATTTTTTAAAGACACAGTAAACAGATATATAATTTTTTCATGGGTTTGCTAATTAGTGCATCTTTTCTGGAAGGCAGTATAGAGCTTCCTAAAAAAACTAGGAAGGAACAACCATATCAACCAGCTCTCCCACTCTTTGATGTATAACCAAAGGAACTAAAATCAGCATACTGCAGGGTTCNAGAATATACAAAGGAATAGAAGCCTATGTCATAAGCTACAAGTAGGTTTTAATTTTAAGTGGCTAGATTTTCTGCTCTCAGAGGGATTGTACCAAGCCACTAATGGTGCAGAAGTGTTTTATTTCCTACACTTTCTCACCAACATTTTGTATAGTCAGACATTTAAGTTTTAGCCCTTCAACTGCTATGCTGTTGTATCCTCTTGTGGTCTCAAATTTTATTATGATAATAATTTGGTTATGATAAGTAAATTTTCATGTGACTATTTGATGTGTATATGACTTTCTCAATGATATCTCTTTTCAAAGCATTTTGCCGTTGTTTTCTATTTTATTTTAATTTTCTAACATTTGGGCTTGGATTGTTTCATATGGCATAGAATAAATGTTTTTATATGATTTGCAAACATTTCTATCAATCTCTGTCCTGCTCTTTCATTCTTATAGAGATATCTTCCAAATATCTCTTCTTCATCTCAGATGTCATTTTTGCTCCTTTCTTGTTCTTGGGAGGATACTGTCTGTAGGTAATCTCCATCTCACCCAAGAGTAAAAGGACTTTGACCCACATTTAGACCCACAGAAATTTCATAGATGTATGTTTTGAATCTGGGCTCAATCAAGTAGGAGACAAATTCCTATATTTTGAGAAGGGTTCTCTACATACTATCCCCATATACTACCTGTGTACAGAAACACTTCTCAAAAACTCTCCCCTTCCTCCACTGAACATTCCTTTGTACCATTCTTCAAAACCAGTTGTCCCTCTATGTTTGACTCTGTATCTGTACTTTTCCACTGACATATTATGAATGATTCTAAATTATAACAAATTCTCTTCCTGACTGCAGTTGATTACTCATGGACACTGGCTTATAGCATTATGACATAAAATTTTACCATACATACCTAGATATATCTGAAATGCTTTTATAAAACCATGCAGCATGGGTCTAACTGGGATTAGTTCCAAAAGACATTTTAAATATTAAAATATAAAACTTGCATATTATGCAGCCTAATAAGCTCCAAAACTTTCATGTTAATATATCCTACAAAAAAGAAATTGTTTGGAATAAATGACATGTGCAATATTGATCACAACTCACACACACAAATGCATTAGAAATCCCCAACAAAAGAGTACATCAAGCAAAACAAAACAAAATGAACAAACAAAACAATCAGACCTTGAAGGCAGCTTTCTTGAGATAAAGAAGAGAAACAACATAGAAAACATGAGGGAACACTTGAGCTCTTCATACACCATTAAATGCACAAATGTCCACATTTTCAGAACACCTGAATATGAGGAGAGTCGAGGTGAGGACATAGAAAACCCATTCATTGAAGTCATAGCAAAAAAAAAAAAAAAAACTCTCCTCATCTTGGGAAAGATGTGGACATCCGTGTATAGGAAGCATATGAGACCCCATATAGGCACTGCCTGAAGAGATATTCGCCATGCTATATGATCCCCAAAAGTATAAGCCAGAGAAAGAAATCCAACATCTACATGACAAAGGCACTAAGTTGAGTTCAAGCCCTTGTCCTGGAGCAGTGGAGCAGTGGTCTTGGGGGTCTTCACAATTCCTGAGATTCACAAGCCATATCTCCTATTGTCTCAGAGTAAATTGTTTAGCATCTCTGTAGTGTCTGTAATGCTTTAACAACCACATCTTTCTGAGACCCAGTTTTACTCTGACTTTTCTTTCCAACTTCATTTACCCTCTCATTTCTACTCCTCATGATCACAGTAAACCTGGAAAAAGTTTGGTGGCCATATCCATACAATGGGCTGAATGCTGGGCTGCCTTGAAATTTCCTCCAGCAGAGTAATGAGTGCATCACCTCTAAATTCAGCCACACAAACAGTGACAGAACATGTGCAAAATGTATATAATCTCTATGCCAGAATGTAACATGAATGGCCTCCTTTTGCATTTGCAATGCTGTCCTCCTCTGCTGCAATCTCAGGAGCATAGCCTTTCCCACGGACAATACTATCACCATTCTGGTCTTCTGTGCCTCCACCAGAGTCACACAATAAATTCCACTTGCAATGTTCAATTCTTTCCCACCTCGCATCTCTAAAAGTTTCAAAATTCCTACACCAAATACCCCAAATCACCAGAAGTTCCTGAACAATGTGGTCAGAAGCATAAAAATAAGGAACTTCCCTTGTGGTACCAATTTCTGTTCTAGTCAGCTTTATTTATTCTTTTTTTATTATCACCAAAAGATCTGAAAAGATTAGAGGAGGAAGTTTATTTGGCTCACAGTTTTAGAGGTCAGTCTATAGATAACTGACTCCACATCTCTGGTCCCAAAATGAGGCAAAACATAATAGCGGACAGAAGAGTATGGGGGAAGTTTCCAATTCAATACTTGGCCACCAGAAAGTAGACAGCAAACTCACCAATTACAAAATTTAAACCCCAAAGCCATCCCCCTAGTCACCTACTTCTTCTAACCTACTCTTTTCTGTTTACAGTTACCTGCCCTGTTAATCCATATCAGTGGATTAAGGAACAGATTAGCTTAAGGCTCTCATATCCCAATCCACTTACATCAAAACTTTCTTGCATTGTCTCACACATCAGCTTCTGATGGACACCTTATTTTGAAACTATAACACCTGATATTGGACTTTTTCACCTGTGATGACAAGATTCCATGGAACCCAGACTTAGAGCAATGAGAATGGTCCCTGGAGTGACACTATAGGAACACAATTTAATGGAATGTGACTGGGTGAACTGTGTTTCAGTTTTCAACGGATAGTTTGATGATTCATTTTTGCTGGATTCCTTGGTTACTCTGTATCCAAACACAAAGACAGTTCAGCCTGAATGTATTTGATAATGAAGAACTGGTAAAAAACACAATTCTGACTTTGTAACAAACACATTGGCTACTTACACTGTGGACTAGTAGAGGGACATGCTCTCCTAGGGGCCACACAGGGGGTCATAGTCTGGTATCCCTGCTGCCTGATGCATCACTGCCACTACCACCTGGCTATGACCTTTGCAGGACTCTGCTGCAGTGACCTATCTGCTCNTTACCTGGACTGTGAGTTAATCTATTGAGACACTGCTTTACCTGGACTGAGACAACAAACTGTAATCTACAACAAATTGTAACTCGGTATCTTTGCTAACGGTGTCATTGCTGGTATAATTTTTCCAAGGGCTTCTTGCATGGAGCCATCAATTTGCTTGGTATTGTGACATTTTGTATCCTCCCCTTCTGCTTGTAGCAGATTATTTATGGTGTTTGTGTAAAAACCACTATGGTCGTTATTTAAATCAAACAAAAGGGGGAAATGTTAGGGTCTGTAAACAAGTCTGGATGGTGCCTGGCAAAATGCCAGAGGGAGTGGTTTGTGAAGGAACACCAGGGAGCCATTAAGTGTGGAGATTCCTTATTGGTTGACTGATGTATCTAGTTTATGCTAATTAGATAAGCTGTGTGTAATGTATAAATACTGCTCCTGTCCTGCAATAAACGGCTCTCACTCCTGCTGTATCAACATATAGAAGTTATTCGTCACCCCCCCCCCGGGTTATTTTGCTGCAGCCGGACTGAGGCACTTGTTTATGGTTTATATCATGCCATCATTGAGATATCTTAATTATGTCAACAACCACAACAAGAAATGTGTCATTCAATGTAACTTTATTTACTATTTGTTGCACATAAAGGTCTTTAATTTCTAACTACCATAGGTTCAAACGACTATTTTTCCATGAAGTCTGACCTTGACATTAGTGAATTCATTTATTCATGTTGTGTTTTTATGGTAAACCTCTGAATGATTCACATTGCCATAGATCCTGAACTCATAATTGTGGACCATGCACAGGCTAGCAGCAAGCCAGAAAGCCACTTGGCAAGCCAAAGGATACTCTGCATAAGGTGAAAATTCATAGCACAACGTTAAATGTCCAATCGAAGTCATCTTAGAATTATACATATATTGACTTCTTAATTTATATAAGGTCTGGAACTCCACTGGTTTGTTTGTGATGAGGTTGACCTGATTTCAGGAGAATTTTTCCTGGAATAATTAAGGAAAGGGTGCTCGATGGATCTTTCTTCTTAGTTGCTTGTTCCTCCCCAGCACTTTCATCTTTCTTCTCATCCTGTTCGGCTCCTTTGATTTCTTCTTCTTCACCTTCACCTCCTCCTTCTTCTTCCTCTTTTGCTTCTTCAATTCTTTCTTGGCAGTTTCTTCCTCTGAGGCTCCCTCCTCTTCCTCTGCCTCTCCTTCTCCTCCTCTTCAGCTTCCCCTTCAGAGAGTGGCTTGTCCTTGGCTTCCTAGGCTTTGGCAGCCTCCATGGTCTCCTCCAGCTCTATCTGTTCTTCCTGGACGTGGCTGGTGTAGCTAAGAGGGGGAAGAAGCGGGCAGACATCAAGTAGGAGCCGGTCTGCAGACTTCCTTTTCCATAGGTAGATCAGCTAAAGAGCTGGGAGCTTTGGGAGTAGCTACTGGTTAGTTGCCCATGCAGGTGAAACTGAGCCGGGTCTCTGCCTTCCAAGAGATTACTCTAAACTGCAATCTTGATATCCAAAGCCATCTTCACGTGGAGGAGTCTGGGTATTCTTTTAGGTAAGGTGCCATTTCGCTCTTTGTGGTTCTCAGTTCATTTTCTACTTTGTTGATTGTGTCCTGCATAGCACTGATGTCTGCGTTCTGCTTGTCCTCTAGCTCCTGCAGCTGCTTCAAAAGGGATTTGTCCATAGCCCAGCACGCTTCAATCTCCAGGGTCTTGGCCTTGAGCAAGCGACAGCTCTCGTCGCCTCTTGTCACCTCTTTCTTAGTGGCGTGCACTGCGTGGGTGCTCTTGGCTGTGCTCTCAGGCAGCATGGTGAACTGGCTCTTGCACTCTTGGGCATTTTGCATGTTCTTGGAGGCCAGCTTCTCATATTGCCTGCGAATGTCCTTGAGCACTGCGGAGAGGTCGGGCTTGGAGGACACGTCCATCTCCAGCGAGATCTGTGCTTACTGAATCTGCATCTGCAACTCTGCGATCTCCTCTTCTTGCACTTTTTTTCAGAAAAGCAATTTCGTCCATCAGGCTGGTGATACGCTTTTCGAGCTCAGCTCAGCGAGGGCCATCGCCGCCTCATCTGCGCCTTTGCGCGCCCGCATCAGCCAGCCTTTGGTCCCAGCGGCTCAGCACCTCCTTTTCATAGTGCTCTTGCAAGGTTGCGCAGTCTTCCCCAGCCTTTCGCGTTTTCCCTGGTGAGCCTGCTTCTCCGTGGTAGCAGTCTTCCGCTGCCAGGCGCAACTTGTGAATCTCCTGCTCCTACAGCGCCTGGAAGCGGGACGGCTTAGAGTGCTTCTGGCGCAGCACCAGCAGCTCCGCTTTCAGCACCTTGTTCTGCTGCTCCAGCTCTTGCACGCGCTCGAGGAAGCTGGCAAAGTGGTCGTTGAGGTCCTAGAGCTGCGCCTTCTCCTGAGTGCGGATGGACTTGAGGTCATTGCTAATGGCGGCTACCTGGCTCAGGTCTAGGTTTTTCAGACTGTGCATCAAAGAGCCAGAACTGCAGGAGCAGCTGTGGCGCACGGGGAGCTAGGAGACAGGCGCCAAATAGCTGGCTTGTGCGGAGCACTCGGTGCTGTAGCCGCTGCTCTCGATAGAGTTGTGAGCCCAGGGCATCTCCACAAAGCGCCGCTTGCAGGAGGTAAGTAGTAAGGCTCTTCTCTAAGGAACTCAGGGTGGCGGTTGGTACCCTCCTGGCCCGAGGCGGAGATGGGGGCCTGGAGAGGAGGAAAGGCAGGGGAGGAAAGGGAAAGATGAATTGCTGTGTGCCTGGGTTCCAGATCATACTATGCACTTTTGGTTAAGACTCAAATTCTCTGAGCCTTCTTTTTCTTATGCATAAGTTGGACAAATTAACACTTATTTCATTTTTTTGGGTTGTCAAATCTAGATTTGACATTGTGATTTTGGAAAAAGTATTTTCTCTGTAAGCCTTAATTTCTTAATTTATAAAAATAGGAACAATTATAGTATCTCATAAAATTGTAGTAAGGATAAGGAAGGTCTTGGCACATAGGACATATCCAGTCTTAGCTCTTATCTATTATGATGTCACAAGATGTTTGAATGTAGGTAATGTAAGTTGTGTTAAATAATATTGCATTTAATCATATCATAGCTATTTACATTTCAGAATGTAAGTAGCTAAAAGATGAGTTAATAACATTGTGATCTTTTTACAATTGAACATTCAGTTTTTTACTTTAACCACTTTCTTGTGGTGATTCATGTGTGTCATGGCCTATGTTAAATTTCAGTGATATTTTTATTTGGATAAATTGTATTTGGCTTCCTATTTCTGTCAGATGATAGGAAAATAATGAAATAATAGTGTGAGAATTTGACCAAAGTAAACCTGAAAGCCATCAACTGGATATTTTGTTAGAAATGTAATAATGAGATAAAAATGTGAATTATCTTGAAATTCAGAGTGACTTCATTCTTTGGTTGAATAATACTGATATCTGCAGTTTTCCTTTTGATGATAAAAGTGTATGAGAGGTAAGCATTTTTCTTTACATGAACAATATTTGGGTTTTACATAATAATAGCTCTTTTAGTTTAAAATTGTTCCCCAATATATTTATTGCTGTTTTACTATTCTTAAACTTTATTAATAGGGTATCTTGTTATCATAAATTATTTCTTCTCTATTAACATTATTTTAAATCCTGTACTCTCTTTTATCTGATTTTTATTTGAAAATATATGTTAGTTATAAATGTTAATAGTTATATATTAGTTATAAATGTAAATAGCTATGATATGATTAAATGCAATATTATTTAACACAAAATATATTTAGCATATTTTTATGAATCTTTATGGATAGAAACCTATGGACCTGTACAGTATTTCTGGGAATTAATTGTATTCCTATGAGGTGATAAAAGTATCATTAGTTTGTTATTAAGAACAGAAATATGAAGGTTGAACAGCTATTTAGTGCAAAATTATTATGGAGAAATGTGTCCTAAGAAGTTCAAACACTGATGTGCATTTTATATTTTACAAGCTTGTAGACAAGCTATTTAAACCCATACAAAATTTTTGTTAAATAAGGAAAAGTGACTTAGGTGTGGTTTGGGTAAAGCCCATCTTCTTAGATTAATTTTTTTTTATCATTGTGGCTGTCATTGCCCACAATAGGGATTCAAGTACAGCATCAGCAACTCATGTTAACAGTGTGTTCCCTATCCTTCTATACCAAGCTAGAGAAAGGTATTAGAAAGGTTTCAGATAACATTGATTAAATTAGTGTGTACCTATGATTTCACTAATACTTTTCTAGGAGGCTAATAATCCAATCTTTGCTCTTGTACTTAAGAGCAAAAAAAAAACTAATTCAGCAGAAAATGTTTTGCCATATCAAGTGTATTTATTAATGAAATCTAATTGGCCTGTCACTGATTGATCTTTGAGACAAAATCCAAAGGCCATCTGTCAGTGTAATTGCTGTATTATTAAGTGCATCTGTACATGTTTATATTGTAAAATTACATATTCTTATATACTCTTAAGATTTGAAAAATTAACAATCTGAATTTTCTCTAATATCTTTATATTCTTAATTTTCTTATTCTAGTACCTGACCTCCTAAAGCTAGAATAATGCAGAACATCTGTATTTACTCATCAGTGATAGAAGGCCGAAGGAAGATGGTAATGAAAGAAAAAACAAATTTCCTCAGCATAAGCTTTGCCAGTTACTGCTAAATGTGTAGCTGCCTTACATTTTTAAAGCATGACTAAAGCAGATACTACATTTTTCACAATTGTACAAATTAACAATGTACGCTATCTTTACCATATGATTTGACTTTGAATATGTCTTGACATGTTGCTGTTCCTTTAACATTCCTTAGATGGCACAAAATGGAAAATATTTTTTTCTGAACAAAAACATGAACAAAGTATTCTTTGTAAAGTATGCAAGTCAAATATGTAGTTGTGAAGCAAGCCATCATATGCAACCATTATCTGGTCATAATTTTCCTTTTGGAAAATATACATTTTTAACAGATGCTGTCACTGAATATAAAGCAAAAGGGAAAATCAGGAAAAAAAAGATTTATTTTTTCCCTTCCACAACAGTTATACAAAAATGCTTTACTATTTATTGCAGGTAGATCATATGCATTTGAATTAATTATCAATGTACTATTGCCAGGCTTATGATGAAAAACTGTGATTATATTTTACTATTTACTACATATTATTTTATCATTGCCAACTAATGTTAGATCTATTTAAACATTTAAACATTCACTGGCATGATATTTAGAATTTGTTATATACTGGGTTGGTGGTGATTGACTTATCCCCATCACACTGAACCTTCCACTCTTCTTCCACTTTGTCCTCTCTTGGAAAAAATCAGGTTAGAAGCCCATGACTATAANCATTTTGTATAGTCAGACATTTAAGTTTTAGCCCTTCAACTGCTATGCTGTTGTATCCTCTTGTGGTCTCAAATTTTATTATGATAATAATTTGGTTATGATAAGTAAATTTTCATGTGACTATTTGATGTGTATATGACTTTCTCAATGATATCTCTTTTCAAAGCATTTTGCCGTTGTTTTCTATTTTATTTTAATTTTCTAACATTTGGGCTTGGATTGTTTCATATGGCATAGAATAAATGTTTTTATATGATTTGCAAACATTTCTATCAATCTCTGTCCTGCTCTTTCATTCTTATAGAGATATCTTCCAAATATCTCTTCTTCATCTCAGATGTCATTTTTGCTCCTTTCTTGTTCTTGGGAGGATACTGTCTGTAGGTAATCTCCATCTCACCCAAGAGTAAAAGGACTTTGACCCACATTTAGACCCACAGAAATTTCATAGATGTATGTTTTGAATCTGGGCTCAATCAAGTAGGAGACAAATTCCTATATTTTGAGAAGGGTTCTCTACATACTATCCCCATATACTACCTGTGTACAGAAACACTTCTCAAAAACTCTCCCCTTCCTCCACTGAACATTCCTTTGTACCATTCTTCAAAACCAGTTGTCCCTCTATGTTTGACTCTGTATCTGTACTTTTCCACTGACATATTATGAATGATTCTAAATTATAACAAATTCTCTTCCTGACTGCAGTTGATTACTCATGGACACTGGCTTATAGCATTATGACATAAAATTTTACCATACATACCTAGATATATCTGAAATGCTTTTATAAAACCATGCAGCATGGGTCTAACTGGGATTAGTTCCAAAAGACATTTTAAATATTAAAATATAAAACTTGCATATTATGCAGCCTAATAAGCTCCAAAACTTTCATGTTAATATATCCTACAAAAAAGAAATTGTTTGGAATAAATGACATGTGCAATATTGATCACAACTCACACACACAAATGCATTAGAAATCCCCAACAAAAGAGTACATCAAGCAAAACAAAACAAAATGAACAAACAAAACAATCAGACCTTGAAGGCAGCTTTCTTGAGATAAAGAAGAGAAACAACATAGAAAACATGAGGGAACACTTGAGCTCTTCATACACCATTAAATGCACAAATGTCCACATTTTCAGAACACCTGAATATGAGGAGAGTCGAGGTGAGGACATAGAAAACCCATTCATTGAAGTCATAGCAAAAAAAAAAAAAAAAACTCTCCTCATCTTGGGAAAGATGTGGACATCCGTGTATAGGAAGCATATGAGACCCCATATAGGCACTGCCTGAAGAGATATTCGCCATGCTATATGATCCCCAAAAGTATAAGCCAGAGAAAGAAATCCAACATCTACATGACAAAGGCACTAAGTTGAGTTCAAGCCCTTGTCCTGGAGCAGTGGAGCAGTGGTCTTGGGGGTCTTCACAATTCCTGAGATTCACAAGCCATATCTCCTATTGTCTCAGAGTAAATTGTTTAGCATCTCTGTAGTGTCTGTAATGCTTTAACAACCACATCTTTCTGAGACCCAGTTTTACTCTGACTTTTCTTTCCAACTTCATTTACCCTCTCATTTCTACTCCTCATGATCACAGTAAACCTGGAAAAAGTTTGGTGGCCATATCCATACAATGGGCTGAATGCTGGGCTGCCTTGAAATTTCCTCCAGCAGAGTAATGAGTGCATCACCTCTAAATTCAGCCACACAAACAGTGACAGAACATGTGCAAAATGTATATAATCTCTATGCCAGAATGTAACATGAATGGCCTCCTTTTGCATTTGCAATGCTGTCCTCCTCTGCTGCAATCTCAGGAGCATAGCCTTTCCCACGGACAATACTATCACCATTCTGGTCTTCTGTGCCTCCACCAGAGTCACACAATAAATTCCACTTGCAATGTTCAATTCTTTCCCACCTCGCATCTCTAAAAGTTTCAAAATTCCTACACCAAATACCCCAAATCACCAGAAGTTCCTGAACAATGTGGTCAGAAGCATAAAAATAAGGAACTTCCCTTGTGGTACCAATTTCTGTTCTAGTCAGCTTTATTTATTCTTTTTTTATTATCACCAAAAGATCTGAAAAGATTAGAGGAGGAAGTTTATTTGGCTCACAGTTTTAGAGGTCAGTCTATAGATAACTGACTCCACATCTCTGGTCCCAAAATGAGGCAAAACATAATAGCGGACAGAAGAGTATGGGGGAAGTTTCCAATTCAATACTTGGCCACCAGAAAGTAGACAGCAAACTCACCAATTACAAAATTTAAACCCCAAAGCCATCCCCCTAGTCACCTACTTCTTCTAACCTACTCTTTTCTGTTTACAGTTACCTGCCCTGTTAATCCATATCAGTGGATTAAGGAACAGATTAGCTTAAGGCTCTCATATCCCAATCCACTTACATCAAAACTTTCTTGCATTGTCTCACACATCAGCTTCTGATGGACACCTTATTTTGAAACTATAACACCTGATATTGGACTTTTTCACCTGTGATGACAAGATTCCATGGAACCCAGACTTAGAGCAATGAGAATGGTCCCTGGAGTGACACTATAGGAACACAATTTAATGGAATGTGACTGGGTGAACTGTGTTTCAGTTTTCAACGGATAGTTTGATGATTCATTTTTGCTGGATTCCTTGGTTACTCTGTATCCAAACACAAAGACAGTTCAGCCTGAATGTATTTGATAATGAAGAACTGGTAAAAAACACAATTCTGACTTTGTAACAAACACATTGGCTACTTACACTGTGGACTAGTAGAGGGACATGCTCTCCTAGGGGCCACACAGGGGGTCATAGTCTGGTATCCCTGCTGCCTGATGCATCACTGCCACTACCACCTGGCTATGACCTTTGCAGGACTCTGCTGCAGTGACCTATCTGCTCCCCCTTGAGAGGACAAAAGTGAGGAGGCAGCCTGAGGATGAGAGGTGAAGCCACAGGGCCTGAAATACAGGGACCAAGCCCCAGCCCTTCAGGAATGATGGGGAAGGGAGGGACGGATGTCTGTTTAGGTCATTGCCAAATATTTGGGCTTAGATTTTTTTCATATGGCATAGACCAAATTTTTGTACATGTTTTGCAAACTTTTTATCAATATTTGTTCAACAGTCAGTTACAGTGATCCATAGACTTGACTGACAGTTGCCAATAACCCTATCAATCACATAGACAGGTAGTCAAGCTGCTGCTGTCACCCCTTTGGATCCCTGGTATGAAAGGATTGTGGCAGTTGCTGCCACTCCTGCATTCCTGATAGGACACTTGCCCACAGCTTTGGGACTATGTTATCTATGATGTCTGTGAAAAGCATGCCCTACCACACCTACTGCTGCTTCTACTAGGCCATGATTAGGTCCTTTCAGGTGTCTTGCTTTCCCAGAGGACTCTGCTTGGCCATCTCAATAGTCATGGGCACTGAGGACATTTGCTAGACCACAAGTATTCTATATGTCCCCACCCAAGTACTTCTGATGTCCACATTATTTTCTTTGAGGAACTCCTCTCCCATACATGACAGCCAAGATGGGGGAGCACAACAAGCCTGTGCAGACTGCCATGAGAGTGCAAATGGGGTTCAGCAGGCTGGTGCCTGGCTACCTTCCTGCACCCACCCTTTTGTCCATAAATGAACAATGACTTTTATGCTTATTATGCTAGTCCGACACCTCTGTCCATTGCAGTGCTCACTTTTGCTGCAGCATAGGCCCCAAGAAAGCCTCTTGCAGATGGTTTGATTATCTATTCATTACTTCTCTCTTGAAGAGAGAGAGAGCTGAGCTGCTTCCACCATGAACTGGTGAAAACAAGGGACGCTGGCCCAGAGAACATCTCATTGTCAACTCCAGACCCACTATTTAAGCTCCTGCCCCTAATGGAAGGCTCCCTCAGCTTCACTGGAGGTTTTCAGCTGGTGCAGAAGAGCAGAGCAGGGGACCCAATCCTGTGAATACCCTGTTTCAGCAACGGTTGATCCTATTTTTACTCCATCACTGAGGCCAAAACACACAGAAAATCCACATTTCAGTTTGATCACCCAATCCCACTACAGCAAGGTTGTCTCCAGGGTACATCACCTAATAAATGGTTCATTAATAAAAAGAGTCCATGAGATGAGCCAACTGGCCTATTTCATATTTACATCACAGGAATATTATGTATGTTCTGTTGCACGTGGAATACAAAGCAAGAATGAGAAACACACAGCAGTTCTCCCTTTCCCACAACTTTGCTTTCCATGGCTTCAGTTACCTGTGATCAGCAGAGGTACACAAATATTACTTGTCTTATTCTCAGAGAGAAGGACTACATTCAGATTATGTTTATCATAGTGTATTGTTGTTATTATGTGATTTTACTATTAGTTATTGCTTCTAATCTCTTCCTGTGCCTGCTTTAGAAGTTGAGCTTTATGCCGGACATCGTGGTAGATACCTATAATTCCAGCAATTCAGGAGGCTGAGGCAGGAACATTTTGAGTTCAAATCCAGTCTCAGCAAAAATGAGGTGCTAAGCAACTCAGTGATACCTTGTCTTTAAATAAAATAAAAAGAGGGCTGGGGATGTGTCTCAGTGGTTGAGTGCCCCTGAGTTCAATTCCTGGTACCAAAAAAATAAAATAAAAATAAAGAAAGAAATTGAGCATTATCATATGTGTATTTGTCAACAAGGTCATTGTCACTATGAAAAGGAAATAGAGAGTTCAGCCCACAGTGGATATAAAGCCCTATTCTGAACTTTCACTGCAAAGTCCCAAATCAAATGATCTATACAGGAAGAAAATTCCTTGCCACACTGGTGTGTTCTGTAGGTACTGAGAGATTTTCATGGCAGACTTTGGATGTCTCATCCACAAAGAAGTTCAGATTTAGTGTCTCTGTGTTTGATTCTCTAAGTGTGGTTCACAGCCTGCAGTATCTTGGATGACTTACCCAGTTTAGACTCTTCTCCCTGCCAGTGACCTCAGGCAATCACAGCACACTAAGTGTAGAGAATCCCCTGTCTAAACCAATACCAAGATATCAGCATTTATGTTCAAGATCACAAGGTAATACTATGTGTTATCAGGACTGAGAACCATCAATGGCACCGTGACATCAAAATTTCAGGAGCCAAGCTACACCTAATCCCCATAAGGAATGCACAGTCAAATGCACAGGTGGTTTTTCATGGTCCTGTAGGGGCAAGGTGACAGGGTACACAATGCTTGATATCCTTCCTTCCTAGTGCCTCAGTGTCCCTAGACTGCAGAACTGCTGCTTCTTGAGAAGAGCTTCATTTCATGCCTCCTCATGCCCACTTTCATAACTAATCCCTGAGGATATCAAGTGGAACTTCTGCAATGTTGGGTTCACCTGCAGAGCAACTTGTACCTGAGCCTCCCTTTCCTCCATCTTGGAAAGCAGCCCTTCCAACAGCAGACTGGCAATGACATCCTTATTCCTAGAGATCACAGGTCAGAGGAGACACCAGAATACCTCCCCACCAAAATCCTTCTGCAGGGAATGAGGCAGTAGATGCATCCACACTTCAGGCACATGGGTATTTAAAGATATTCAAGGCAGACAGAACATCTGCATACTTTTTGGAAGAGTTTCGCCTGTCCTTTTGGGGGTCAAATGCACATGAAAAGGAATTCTTTGACCATTAATTTTAAAAATCCAGGACTTTTTTGTATGCAGAGCTATTGTGTTGCAAGTTTGTCTTTACCAGAAAGGCACCAACAGAGCAACTCCCTGTTTTCAGAGATTTAATGTTGTATTTGGAAAAAAGTCATAGATGGTTAGTATGCTTTGAGCTGAGTGGGAGGAGTGGCCTCTGCTCCTGGAGTCTCTCAATCTGTGCTAATGCAATAATAATATGTGTCCAGATATGACCTGGTAAAATCTTTGTCAGAAGCAGTGAAGGTATTGTCATCTCACGATGCACAAGGGACCCCAAGCAACAATCATAGATGCAAATAAGAGATCTGGTTGTAGCCCCTGAGCTGCATGCCACATTCTCTTCCTACCACCCTTAGAGTGTGTGATTCAGGATAATAATTAGTGAGTAGCCTGACAGCACTTGTTGATTTAACCATTTACCAATTTCCTAATAGGCACATATACTGCCCTTTTCTTATTTGAGACAATTCCTTGATGAATTGCTAAATTCCAAAGCCTGGCTTCAAATTTGCAATCCTTCTTCTTGTTTGTTTCCCCAGTAGCTGGGATTACATGCATGTACCAACCTGCTCAAAATTACTTTTTACTTTTTCAAAACTGAGGATAGAACATAGGGACACTTTACCAGTGTCCTTTATCCCTGGCCCTCTTTATTGTTTATTTTGAGACACGTTCTTGCTAAATCGCCTGCATCTGACCTCAAATTTATTCTCCTCCTCCCTCAGCCTCACAAATAGCTGGGATTATAGAAGTGCACACCACCCCGCCTGGCTCATGTAACTTATAACTGACAAAAACTGCTAAAATCATAATTTTGGACTTGGCATGCATGTTGGTTCCTTTACTGGGGGCCTTCTCTGGAAAGCACTTTCCAAGGTCTGCTTACTGTATGAGAATCTAGCATCCCACTGTGGCCTCCATCACCGCTGCCACCACCCAGTAATAACACAGTCACCCCTGTCTTGCAGCCAACAACACCAATGCCACCTGTGTGGAACCACTTCATGATGACATCACAGTCTTCAAGGGGCAAACCTCTTCCTCAGTTACCTACACATTTACAGAGGAAGTGAAGAAGTGTGGTGTTACCCTAAGAGTAAGCATATGTGAAGCCACTGAGGACACTCCTCTTGTGGAGAAAGAAGGCATTCATGTGCTTGATTGAATTTTTGAGGATGTTGCACGACCCTCCAGCCAGATCAGTTTTGATGTTAAGTTTGAACAATTTTCAAACACAACATGGCTGTTGTGTTTGAAAATTGTTCAAACTTAACTCATTACTGCTTATTGCAGTTGAGCCTTAGAGAGCTCCAGTGCTGGATGCTGTAGCGTTAATTGATGGTGGAGTGAAGTATGAAGGTACAGCACCATCCCTAAGACAAAGGCAGTGTGGGACTTTAAACAGCAAGCAACTTTCATATGCGGAGAAACATGAAGTAAAAATGCAGCTGTGCTTCAAAAACTTCAGTTGCACAGAAGCAACTGCTCCATTCACTAAGTTATGGTACCTGATGCTACTGCCTTGGAAGTGTAACTTGAGGTGGGGCCTAATTGGTTGTTAATATTATCTGAAGTGTTGCTGTCCTGGATGTATCTGAGGGAGCTTCCATAGTATTGGAAAGAAGTTTCACCAGGCCAAAGATGGGCAGAATTTCTCCCTGTATGTTTTGGTGATGATCAACCAACTTAGACACAGGCAAAATATTCTTACTGTTCAGCAATTAAAATGTGTTGTGCTTTGGGTATGAGTTGTCCCCAGAGCTCATGTGAGACAATGCAGCAAAGCTCACACAGTGAATTGATTAGATCAATAATACCAATGACTTAATCTTTGAGAGGACTAAGGTACTAGGTGGTAACTGCCAGCAGGTGATATGACTCAGGAGGATGGAGGTCACTGAGGGAATGCCCTTAGGAGTTATATTTTCTCCCTATGTTTGCTCTCTCTCTCTCTCTGCTTTCCTGCTGTCATGAATGGGGGAGCTTTCCTCTGACATGCCCTTCAACCATGATCTTGTACCTCTGCTCAGGCTCAAAGCAATGGCACCAACTGACCATGGACTAAATCCTCTGTAACTATGAAAATGACTTTTCTTCCTCTAAATTGTTTTTGTCAGTTATTTGGGTCACAGTAACAAAAAAAAATGATTACCACAAAAATTGATTTTTTTTTTCAGATGACAAAATGATCTCATTTTATTTTTAAAACTCTGGTGAAATTGTTTTCCATATGACATCCCATTTTAAAAATTTAATGTAAACCAAACTATGGGTTACTCACACTATGCAGAATTGAGCAGCATGTTTACAGATGTCTATAAGATTTACAAATGCTATTCATTAGGTAGTAATTTTTGTTGCAATTTTTCTAGCACATATTCCACAGTAAAAGAAAGGGCACATATTGGTGTTCTTCTATAAAAATTCTTAAAAAATGGAAAATGGCAATTTTCCTTAGAAGATTTTTTCTTGAAATGGTTTTCTTAAACAATTGGGATTATAGAAAAGGGCTGTAGATGTAAAAGAACTATAACAATGTCTATTTTCATTTTTCTTTTACATGATTGAAAGAACCATTAATGTAAAAAAAAGGTTTTCATTCATTATAAAACCACTCTTAAATCTTATGCAAATAATGTAACACAGATTTCTGCAATGCAAATTGCACTTTTTAATTTTGTATACATGGAAGAAAAATATCTTATTTGCCACCCTGTGTTCAAATTCTAGCTGATCTCAGATCAGTCAGGCAAGATGAACTTGGAGAAACTTCAGTCACAGTGTATGTTAGAGTATCTATGCAATCTTGAAAACTGAGAAATATTTTCACAAGAGATCCAGGAACTAACTCAGTTTCCAAGATGTGTCCCAAGTGGCCTTCAATGGTCTTTTCCATGAATGCTTGTGAAATCTGCATATAGAAGAGGTATGTAGAAATTCTGGAATAACCAAAATCAATCAGAAGAACCACAAGATTTGAGGTTATACACATGAAACCTTGTTTTAAAGAATCTCTCTCCATCTTCCTTAGCAGGCAAGGCCCTGGTCCCATTCCCAGTTTCTGCAAGCAGTGCAGGAGCCAACCCAGAGGCAGGCTGGCTGGGGGTGGCCCTGGCTAGATGGAGCTGGCCACATTCCTGTTGTACTGGCCCTCCTCTGGAGAAGGCCCATCTTTTCTTACTCTTCAGCAAGCCTCCTGGGGAAACACATCTCTTTTAGAGTCAAAGGCAAGGAAATCACCTTGGAGCAATGTTCTGTTGGCATTTGCTACTGTCAGGGCTACTGGACAAAATCAGACATAAGAGGTGCAAGGCCTTCTTCAGTGGTGTTCTCCCTTCCTCCTCGCAGCAGGGGCTCAGGCCAGGGCCAGAGCATACCTGAAATCCTGTTGCTCTGAGGATGCGATACCAGCAAGCAAGGCCAGACTATGTAGAGCCCGCCCATCTTGACTGGAATACCTGAGCTTGCTGTTCTGGGGTTGGTGCCCCTCCTGCACCACCCATCACTGGGGCACCTGCACCTGAGGCTGTTGGATGCATTGGAGAAGAAATATTTTTGCTGCAATCCTCTTAGTTAGAAGAGGTAGAAGTTGGAGTCATAGGAATACAATTGTTATTAGCAGAGCAAGTCTTTGACTTATTTAGGTCTTCAGGTTTTTGTTTCCTGGTTTGAACTCCTTTTATCATAGCATGTGGTCAAGGCACCCCATGAGTTTCAAGTAGATTCCCAAAGTGGCACACTTAGTTTCACCCTCAGGGTTTCTTTTGGTCTTGGTGTGCCAGATGGCACAGGACAGTGGAAGCCTCCATGACGAAGGTATGTGCTTCTGGCTGATGAGGGACCAGCTGAGGCCATTCAGCTTGATGTAAAAGCCACAGGCTTTGCACAGGTTAGGACAGTGTCCTCCAGTTGCCACAGCAGCATCTGGATGAAGCCACAATTCACACACTAGGGGCTCTCTGCCAGGTTCTCCAGCAGGTCTGTGCTGGGCACCCCAGGTGCCAGGAGTAGGGCTCCAGGTGGCTAGGAAGATATCAGTGGTGCAGCCATGTAGGGCAAGTATGGACTCAGTGTTGGTGATGTTGATGGTGGTATGTCTGGTTCAGGGGCCCACCACAGACACTGAGCTGTACTTGTGCTCCTGGCTGCTCATGGGCACCAGAATGCACCTGCCACTGCCTCCTATACTACGCCATGTGGTAGCCCCCAGGATCCCATGCTGTGCCATTGGCCATGGCAATGGCTCCACCAGTAGGGGAAGCACCAAGGTGTGCACCTCAGCCTAGCCGGGGAAGTCAGGCTCTGTGGCCCAACCACTGGATACACTGCTTCTTCTGCCTTATGGGGGACTGTGCACTGAGGCTTGAGGCCAATCAGGGTCCCCATTGAAGATAGGCTAGACAGCATGGAACTCACATGGATGCTAGGCACGCAGACCAGAAACTGGCCATCTCCATAGCACCAGCTACTGTGGCTGCAGAATGTAGGAAGTGACAGGTGCGCCCTGGAAAGCTGCAAATGCCTACCTGGAGAGAGCAGCGTACTTGTGGGTGTATACCCACTCACATGCTCAACCGCCACCACTACCCAGCTCGGGGCACCTCCGGCAGCAGGCCAGTTGGGGTGGACCGCGGCATTCAGTCCCCATCAACCGGCACCACTGGGACCAATGGTCAGAAGGACGCAGGTCGCCATGAGACGTACCTGCCTGCTGTGGCTACTAGCAGCGCCTCCTGCAGGCCACCCACCTGCCACCCTCGGCATGGCCTGGAGCTCTTGCCCTGCAGCCAGCTTCCCAGTGGGCAGAAGGCACCCAAAGTTCTGGGGGCGGCCACCAACTTTGCGCAGCAGCCACCAGTGCCTTTGCACACCTCCTGGCTCCGGGCTGAACGCGCAGCCAGAGCCGCGCCCTCCATGCCACAAGCAGCCCAGACAGGGGTAGAGGGCGGCCCCAGCAGCGCGGCTATCCTGCTGGGGACCAGCCTCCACGGATACCTCAGTGGGATCTGGCAAGGCAGAAGACCATGGTAGACAGTGCGTGCCTGGCCAGCGGGGTCTGTACCAGTGTCTAGGGCCTCAGGTCAGTAGGCAACACAGCCAGCAGTGCACCGGCCATCCCACCAAGGAGAGCACTGGACATTGCACCTCTTTCAAGAATTTTAAAGTTCTTCTAGAAGAGATGATTGACATAATAGAAGCAGATGGAGATACAAGGAAGCCAAATGATCATGAATCATTGAAAGAGAACAGTGGGGAGTTGACAAGACTCCACAATGGGCAGGAGGAGTGGTAAGATGCTGTCATTGAATTGTACAGTGCATTTATTATGTATTGACCCATTAGTAAATTCACTATCCCACGTTGATTAGCAGGACTTCAGCTGGAGAAGCCAAGGGTCTGCTTCTCATGCACTACTGATCCATGCCTTTACCTTTCTTTGTCCACCATAGATCATGTCCCAAGCAACTCTATCTCTGGGTGTTTTTCAATCACCTCCAACCACTCCAGCCCTGTGTCCATACACTGCTGCCTGAGAAATCTGCAACCAGACCCATGTACTGACACTTACTCTATGTTCTTGTAGAACATCCTGTGGATCTCCCTGAAGAACTTCCAAATCATAGGCGTAGATTCCCAAAACTACCTTCTGATTGCACAGAACCCAGGGAAGGCCTGACAACATGGAAGTCAGGGCAAGAAGATGTTGTTCACTCAGCATGGACTCAGAGGTAGGAGCAATGGCAAAGGCACCCAGTAGCCACACAGTGTTTATGTTTCTGCTTTGTATGGTTGGATCCTAGAGAGCATCTTTGTCTTCAGAAATTAATGGGATGACCACTAGACAGTCACACACTGAAGGTAGAACACTAAGGGATCAGGTCTCTATAACAGCTGGAGGACACTGCTGCTTTTGAACCTGGGGAAGGAGTTTTGAATTCAAAAATATGTCTGAATGCAGGTCTCTTTATATTTTTCATATCTTAATGACCTTGTGTCATGAGATCTGATTCCATGGCCTTTGAGTGTGCTGTGTTTGTAACCACCTTTTCTAGCCCTACATGAAAAGTTGACCTTTTGCAGGAGATGAGCTCATTCTCCCCTTGTCACCCAAACATCTAGTCTTGGGCTCTGATTGGTGATGACCTCTTGGTCAACAAGCCCAGAATATCTTATTTGGAATTATATTTACTTCTGCCTAGACTCTTTCTGCTCTGCAACAAATTACCTGGGGATGGTCATCTAAGAGGAAGAGAAATTCCTTTTTCACAGCCCTGGAGACCATGGAGTCCCAGATCCAGGTGCTGAGCATTGGACTGCCGAGGGCATTCTTGCTGTGTCTGCACATGGCAGAAGGCAGGAGGACAGGCCACGGGTTGGGGGGTGGAATTCTCACAGGCACAACCTGCAGCCAGGAGACAAAGTTCTTCTGTCATCTGCCAGGTGGAGGGAGAGCAGTGCACCCACTCTCTGCAGGTTCAGGATGTGCAGCAGCATCACCTTCTCTTCCTCACTGTCAACATCAGGGCATAGTGAGGACTGGATAGTTCAGGAGTGTTTTGTCTGGGATGAGTATGTGCCCCACCATTGTGGGGAGATGAGGGGAGAATAAAAACCTCCTGCACCAGAATCCGGTTTTACAGGAAGAAGGAGATGAAAGGATACTAAGAGGAAGAGGGGAAGTGTGGGATTCAGGGGGTGGATGCAGAGTAAGACAAATAGGTGCCCATGTTCTAAAGTGCTTGGCTCATTTTTTTGGGAGTTGACATAAGAAGAAACCGGACACACTGAGGGGAGCTCTGCAGAGGCTGCTACTGTGTGAGCTCACAAGTGGAGACAAGAGGATGGGACAATCCACGTATTTCATTTAAGCAGCCCCAGAATACTCTCCCATGAAATCCATCACCACTCCATAGCTGCTCCTCCTGCTGCCAGGCTGAGGCTCCATGTCTCCTTTATCCAGATGCAGAGGCTGCAGGTGCTGCTGGCACCAGGGTGTGTGACTCAGGGCGGGGGGGCTGCCCACTGTGTCCCTGATGGAGATGCCACTGGAGAGGTTCAGTCTCTTACTCTGCAGGGACTGACAACCACTCCTCCTGTCCAACTCCCAACTCATCAGGGCCATGGTCAGTGACTGGGAAAAGCTGGCCTTCAGAGTCTCCCAGGCTGCTGATGCAGGCAGGACCACCCACTGCACCCAGATTTGCAGTGCTGTGGGCGAGCAGTCCTGGCCTCAAGCAGGGGCACTGTGGCTTCAAGGATGGATGGGGCACATCCCAGTCCTGGAATCCCACAGCTGCTGAGAATTCCCTTATGACCTGGGTGACACCCTGTCACCATTTCTCAATCTGAGGACTGATGGAGTTGCTGTTTATAGATATGTAATATATCACTATTTGCACATATGCCACATTCAATCAAATCCAATACCTATTCAGTTAAATGCAGTGCTCACATGGAAAGGTTAAAGGAACAGGATTGTATGTTACTTACCTTCCTTTTTCCCCCTTTTGTGACTGAAAATCAAATAATATATAGTCAGGGTTTTTTTTGTTTTTGTTTTTCTAATTTGTTCTAATTAGTTATACTTGAGAATAGAATGCATTTTGACACATCATACATAAATGAAGTATAACTCCTCATTCTTCTGGTTGTATATGAAGCAGAATCACACTGGTCATGTAATCATATATGCCCATGGGGTAAAAATGTCTGATTCATTCTATTATACTTCCTATGCCCATACCCCCTTCCCTCCATTCACTCTCCTCTCTCTAATCCAAAGTTGTGAATTAACATCTGCATATCAGAGAAGACACTGGGCCTTTTATTTTTGGGGGATTGTCTTATGTTGCTTAGCATCATATTCTCCAGCTCCTTCCGTTTTCCAGAAAAAGCCATAATTTCCCTCATCTTTAAGGTTGAGTAATATTCCATCGTGTATATATACCACTTATATTTATCCATTCATCTGTTGAAGGGCACCTAGGTTCATTCCACAGTTTAGCTATTGTGAATTGATAAACTTCAATGTGGCTGCATTACTGTATTATACTGATTTTAAGTGCTTTGAGTATAAACCTAGGAGTAGGATAACTGGGTCAAATGGTGGCTCCATTCCAAGTTTTCTGAGGAATATCCATACTGTTTTCCAATGTGGTTGCACTGATTTGCAGTCCCACCAGCAATGTATGAGTGTACATTTTTCCCACATCCTCACCAATATTTACTATTGCTTGTATTCTTGCTAATTGCCATTCTGACTGGAGTGAGATGAAATCTTAGAGTAGTTGTGATTTGCATTTCTCTAATTGCTAGAGATGTTAATCATTTTTTCCTATGTTTGTTGACTGATTGTATTTCTTCTTAGTGAAGTTTCTGTACTGTTCCTTAGCCCATTTATTAATTGAGTTATTTGTTTGTTTTTGGTGTTAGGTTTTTTGAGTTCTTTATATATTCTGGAATTTAATGCTCTATCTGAGGTGCATGTGGTAAAGGTTTCTCCTATTCTGTAGGCTCCCTCTTCATGTTATTGTTTCTTTTACTAAGGAAAAGGTTTAGTTTGAATCCATGCCATTTATTGACTCTTTATTGTACTTCTTGCACTTTAGGGTCTTGTTAATGAAGTCATTTCCTCAGCCAATATGAGACTACTTGTTTTTCTATTGGGCTCAGGGTCTCTGTTCTGGTGCTTAAATCTTCATCCACTTTGAGTTGAGTTTCAAGCAGGGTGAGAGATAAGGGTTTAATTTCATTTTTTACTCATGGATTTTCAGTATGCCCAGCACCATTTGTTGAAGAGGCTATCTTTTTTCCAATGAATGTCATGTGTATGAAGTAAGATTCCTTCCTATACAAGATCTAGCCAATGCAAATGCAGGTCAATTTGCAGAAGAATTTAAGAGGTTTGGGGTTACACTAAGAGTAAGAGTATGTGAATCCACTCTAGACACTCCTCTTGTGGAGAAAGAAGGCATAACATATGCTTAATTGGCATTTTTATGATTTTGCACCACCTTCTAAACAGATTGTTTTGACCTGTTAAGTCTTTGAAAAATTAACTTTCATGCAGCACCTGGATATTTCATTGCTGTCTGTGGCTCTGGGGGACTTTGGAGGCTCTAGTGCTGGTTGTTCTAGCATTAATTGAAGGGGCACTGCAGTGTGAAGATGCAGCCCAAAGCAGTGTGGGGCTTTTAACAGCGAACAACTCTTGTATTTAGAGAAGCATCATTCAAAAATACAGCTGCATGTCAAAGACTCCAGTGGGCACAGGAACAACTGCTACATTCAGTAAGTCGTGGTACCTGATGCTACTGCCTTGGAAGTTGTACTTGAGATGGGACCTAATTGGGTATATTTATTAGCCAACATGTTGCTGTGGTGATTCAGTCTGAAGGAGCTTTAGTACAAGTATTAAAAAGCAGTTTCACCAGGCCACAGGATGGACAGAATTACAGCATCTATATTTTGGTGATGATAAAACTACTTAGACACTGAGCAAAAACTACTTGCTCTTTGTCAATTAAAATGTGTTATGCTTTGGTGTGAGTTGTCCCCCAAAGCTCATGGGAGACAATGCAGGAATGCTCACAGTGAAGTGATTAGATTATGGGTGCTGTGACCTAACAGTGTGCTAATCCTGATGGCTTTGAGAGGATGATTTTAGAGGACTAAGGTACTTAGTGGTAACTGCCAGCAGGTGATGTGAGTCAGCAGGAAGGAGGTCCCTGGGAGCATGCCCTTATGGGTTATAGTTTTTCTCCAGGAGCTTGCTCTGTCTCTCTGCACTCCTGCTGTCATGGGACAGGGTAGCTTTCCTCTGTCGTGCGTGTTGTCCATGACATTCTGCCTCTACTCTGGCCCAGAACAATGGTGCCAACTGACCATGGACAGAAACCTCTGATATTGTGAAAATATGTTTTCCTCCTCTAAGATGTTCTTGTTAGGTATTTTGGTAACAGTGACAAAAATGTGACTACCACAGAAAAAATTCCATATCATTTTTTACAGAAGACAAAACAATACCCTTTTATTTTTAAAATTCTAGTTAAATAGTTTTCCATATGACATTATATTTCTCAAAAATTAATGTAAGCCAACCTGTGGGGTAGTCCAGTATACAGACTTCATCAGAGAGTTTACAGATGCTTAGAATATCTACAAATGCTCTTCATTATGTAGTAAAGTTCTGTTATTATTTTTCCAGCACTTATTCCACAGTAAAGGAAAGAACATATATGGTGTTCTTGTCTAAAACTTCATAACAAATGGGAAAAGGCAATTTATTCTGAAAGAAGATTTTCTTGAAATAGCTTCCTTAAACAATTGGGAATACAGAAAGGAGATGTAAATGTAAAAGAAGCATAAGAAGGTCTAAGTTCACATTTTTCTTTTAAATTATTTTAAGTACCATTATGTTGAAATATTTACATTCATTATAAAAATGCTTTTCAATCTTATGTAAATGACTTAACTCTGATTGTTGCTATGCAAATTGAACTTTCTTTTAAAAAGTATTGTATACATGGAAGAATATCTTGTTTACTAACCTGTGTACAAATTCCAATTGACCTCAGATCAGTCAGGCAAGATGAACTTTTTTAAATTTTTTATTTATATATGACAGTGGAATGTGGTACAGCACAATTTTTCAAATCTCTGGTTGTATACAAAGTACATTCACACCAATTTGTGTCTTCATACCTGCAATTTGGATAATAATGATCATCACATTCCAGCATCATTAATTACCCCCATACTCCCTCCCTTCCTCTCCCACCCCTCTGCCCTATCTAGAGTTCGCCTATTCCTCCCATGCTCCCCCACTCCCATCCCACTATGAATCAGCCTCCTTATATCAAAGAAAACATTCCGCATTTTGCTTCTTGCAAAATACTCTTCTTCCATGATAGTCTGTTTCACCTCATGACCAGAGCCATGGAGCTGGCTTCCCATAGACTGAGACCTCTGAAACACAAAATTTCTGCATTACCTTGGGTCAGAGCAGAGCAGACAGCCTAACATAGACAAGGAGATCTCTGAGAAATGTGGTCCTCGGCAACAGCAAGAATACTGCATTCCATCATTTCAGAAATAGATGTGTGTGTGTGTGTATACACACACACATATACATATGTTAGAATAAATTATATATATGTTAGAATTATATATGTTAGAAATATATATATATATATATATATATGAAATAGAAGAGGACCAGGAGGAGGAGCAAAGTGAGGACCAGTGGAAGGTGGAACAGATGGATGAGGAGGAAGAAGGGGAGGAGAGTCAAGGCACCTGGAGGCTGAGGATCCATTCTGCAGGGGGTAGGCTTGGAGGGGTGGGGGACCTGGATATGGGGTGTGGGAAAGTGAAAAATGGGAGGTGCCACAGTGATTCTCAGGTGAGGAGGGATATGAAACTATGTAGGGTAACTCCCTCATTGGGACTGGGCCTCATGGGAGATCAGGGTTAGTGGGATGAAGCAGGAGAAAAGAAGAAGGGATTCCCCACTCATCATTACTTAGCGAGAGGGAAGGAGGATGGACAGAGAGGTTTAGGTGTCCAGCAGGCTTAGTTGCCACTTATTGCTGGCTGGATATCTGGGATGTGGGAGGTGTCTGGTTTGGGGTCCATTAGTCATCTCATCATGGTCCCCAGGTGGGGCACATGAATAGACAGGCAGTGTGGTGGTAGAGGCATCCACAGTTTCTATCCTCACTTCCAAGGCCTCCATCTTATTCTTCAACAACTTCTTTGCACCTAGAACCTCTGTGAGCAGGGTTCCTGTGTTTTCTCCAGACACTAGAGGGGCCTCTTAGCAGGTGGCAGCAGACCATCTTAATGGCAGGGCTGCTACAGTGGCAGGGCCATAGACATTGTCTTCTTTCTTATTTTGGGGCCTGCAGGTAGAAGCTCTGGCTTGAAGACGGCTCTCTGATGGACCACAGAAATTGTTTTTTCCATGCACCACATTGGTTGCGCCCTGGGAGCCTGGAGAGCTGGGCAGATGGTGTTTCTCCAGCCTTTCTTTGGCCCACTTCTCTGGAAGTGAGGAGCAGCTGGGGGTCTGGCTCTGGCAGCACTGCTGCCTCTGCATCAGCCTGAGCCATGGGCAGCCCTCTTGCAGCAGGTCTGTGGGAGCTGCAGATAACAGGTCCCCCACAGAGAAGATTTTGGGAATGTCCTGGGCCTTCTCTTGAAATGTGTTTCCTTCTCCAGACTCAGGAGTGGATTTCATAGAACTGAGGTCTCCCTGGGTCTTCAGAGGCTCTACTGATGATTCTTCCTCTGTTCTCAAGGCATGCAGTTCCAGAACCTCATGACTGTTTCTTTGGGAATCTCCTCCTCTTCCTGGTGGACCACTAATTCTTCATGCTGCTCTTTGATTGTCAGCTCCATTTTCTCTGAATGAGGAATACGGTGTTGAGTAGGTGTCATGTTCTGCACAGCCCAGTGGACTTGCTCTACTCTTGAAAGCAGGAATACTGGTCTGCAGTGAGGAGGAGGGACCCTTACTGTTCTGGATGGTCTGAACATCTATAAGTTGGTGTAAGACAGCACTGTTTTTATCAGGGAGGCACCAGGAGACCAGGGGCAGGATCTCCTGAGAGGAGGGCAGCACCTGTAGGAGAAGGCCTCTGAGGCAGCTGATCCAGGCCTGGGAGGATGGAGATCCTGGCAGAAGTGCCTGGAGGCTGTTTTGATGGCAACTGCTGGAGCAGCTCGGTGATCCTGGTACGGAATGGAAGCCTTATGGGTCAGGCATGCCTGATGGTCCAAAAGGGACAGGTGGCTTGGCCTGCAACCACACTTGCTCAGAAATTGACCATTCAGATCAGCTGGGGAGGGCCAACTTGACACCAGTGAGAAGACCAAAGGAGCTTGGTTGGGACACCTGTTCCTCTGGAGACCAAAGGAGCACTGTTGAGTTCACCTATTGTGACTTCTGGATGGAATGCATGACAGAGAAAGGGCTTGGGACTAATCCCTGTTGGTCAGAGGAAGGCCCCCAGACAGGGAGTAAGGCCCAATGTCCACTGCTAGTCTGAGTGTAGAGCTCCTCGTGACTCTGCAATGCTTCTTCTCCCACCAAGTGATTCTCATCTCTTCAGAGTGCTATTCTGGGGCTGCTTTCCTATTGGTTATTTGACATTCATACCACGTGACTCCAAATGATACCTGTTTGGATTCTGCTTGACATGAGGAGGTCATCTAGATTTATCAATTACCCAATCAAAACTGCCACCAGTTACCCCTGAACAGCTCTACTCATGTTTACTCAATCATTTCCAGCATAGTACACTTTTAGAAAATGATTAGAATGGTGTGTGAAAGGAACTCAGGAGCCAGTAATGGTGCCTGCCTCTTTGATGTTAGCCTCTGAGGACCATGGAGGGGGCAAGTTTTGTGTGGCCGAGTGAGCATGGACAGTTTGATTGGAAAAAAGTACAAATATATATATATATATATATATATATATAGTTGGACACACACACACTCACACATACACACATATCTATTTCTGAAATGATGGGATGCTTTATTCTTGCTGTTTACTAGGACCACATTTCTCAGAGATCTCCTTGTCTATGTTAGGCTGCTCTGCTCTGACCCAAGGTAATGCAGAAATTTTGTGTTTCAGAGGTCTCAGTCTATGGGAAGAGACAGACACTCATGGAAGAAGGGTATTTGTAGGAAGCCTCTAAACTCATGGCTTGTATGAGGCAGAAAGAAAGGAGGACTAAGTGACAAAATATAATCTCCAAGGACATGCCCGCAGTGACCTCCTTCTTCCAGACATGCACCTTCTCCATTTACCACCCAATGCAGCACTTCTACCAAATTATGAATCCACCCAATGGATTTATTCATAGATTATGGCACCCATATCATAATGTACTAATTTCAACCTCTGATCATTCCCATATTATCTCACTTCAGCTTTTGAGGTACACTGAACTCCAAAATTTTATATGCCACCCATGATCCCCCAAAGCTATTAACATCTCACCCTGGAAAATGTTTGCAGTATATTTCCAGTAGATGCCCAAATATAAATAGTTTCAGCATTGCCCCAAACTGCAAGTTCAGAGTCTCTTCTGGGACTCAAATTAAACTCTTGGTTTTCAGAACTTGTAGGAATAAAAATCAACTCATGTATAACCAATGAACAGTGGCACAGAGTATGTATTTCCATTCCAAAGGGAGAAATAAGCACACAGAAAGTAAAGCTGGCTATGATCAAAACCAAAATGCAGCTGCCTAACAACTCCTCTTTCCCCATGCTCAGCATCTGGGTACATGTTGTGGACAGTGGGCTCCAAAGGACTTGGGCAGCCTTGACCCATGTCCTCTCACATAGGCAAACTGTATCCTTAGCCAGCAATCTCCTGACATATAGTCCACATTGCCAGCATCTCTTAGTCCCAGGGGTCATTACTGAAGCTTCAACTTCTTCTCCAACAGCACACACGTCCCTCTTAGGGCCTACTTACATGAATTCTCACTTTGTTACACTTTTACCTTCCAGGCCAACCTTTGCAATCTTGTAGAAGCCTTTATGACCATCTAACTCCAGGATCCGCATGCTTGTAGCCAGTGTCTGCCAACATCTCAAGCAGTAGCCAAGCCTCTGAGGACCATGGAGGGGGCAAGTTTTGTGTGGCCGAGTGAGCATGGACAACAAACTTCCTAGCAGTTTCTCTTCTCTGTGGAATTTGTATTTTCATATCTTGTGAACATGATTTGTGAATCTGGCCAATTCCTGAAATGACCTTAAGCTACTTCTCTACTGTGTCTGTGTAATTTCTTTAGAATCTCTTTGGTGACTGTAATGCGTTAACAACCACAATTCCTGAGTCCCAGAATTACTCCCCCTTTTCTGACCAAAATGCAAGCTTACACTCTTCCTTGTGCTCCACATTCTCCCAGTAAACATGAATAAAAGCTGCTAGCAAAAATCCACATCACTGCTTGAATTCTGTGCTTCCTTGACATTTCCTCCATCAGATTTGAGAATATCACCTCTAAGTTTAGCCACAGGAATGTGAAAGGACATATGCATAAAGTAGACAATATCTTTGCCAGAATGTAACATAAATGTCTCCTAGTCCCTTTTCCAGCAGAGTCCTTCTTCTGTGCAAACTCATGAGCACAGTGTTTCCTAGCAACAATCCTATCAGCATTTTGTTCTTTAGAGCTTCCACCAGAATTACTTGATAAGATTCACTTACAATGTTCAAAGATTTTGTAGCTTACATCTCTAAACTATTCAAAGTATCTATCCCAATTACCAAAGTCTCCACAAGTTCCTGAACCAAATATTCAGGCAAGTCACTGCAAACAACTCACATGTTGATACCTATTTCTATTCTAGTTGGCTTTTTTTGTCTGTATGAAAGAGATGCCTAGAATAATTAGAGGAGGAAAAATTTATCTTTCTTAGATTCAGAGGTAGACCATTAGTCAGCTGTGTTCCTAACTCTGGGCCCAAGATGAGGCCGAACATCATGTCAGAAGAGTGTTGTTTAAGAAAGCAGCTCAGGCATGGCCACTTGGAAGCACAGAGACAGCAACTCACCGGGCACAAAATGGAAACCTCCAGGCATGTTCACATGGAACTACTTCTTCCAGCCAATACCTACCTGCTTACGCTTATCTCTTGTTTAATCCTATGCATGCATTAAAGCTCCTATAACTCTGTATTTTCACCTCAAAGCTTTCTTGCATTGTCTCACACAGGAGCTTCTGGGGGACACCTCATATTGAAAACTGTAACACTTTATAGTGTCCTGTTCAAATATGATTTGTCCTGTGATGCAGAAAGTCCATTGAAACCATGCTGAGAGCAATGAGAATGGTCCCTTGAGTGAAACTATAGGAGGCCAGACTAATGGAAAGATTTTGAATAAAATGTGTCCTTTCACAAGTGATGGTTTGTTTTGGCTTTTTGCTGGAATCTTGTGTCACTCTATATCCAAAAGCAAAGAGAGTTCAGCATCCCTGTGTTTGCCAACTAAGATAAATGGAAAAGACAAAGTTCTGACCTTGGCACTCATATGGGTTATTTCCACTATGGACCAGTACAGGGACATGCTCCATGGGGCCCTACTGCATGGTGTCTGTTGTCCCTGCTGCATGCTGCATCACTGATACCCCCTTACAGCTCTGATCTCTACTGGGACTGCACTGCAGTGACCTACATATTCTGCCCTCAGGGAGTATAAATGAGAGAAGGCAGGATGAGGACCTTAAACTATACTACAGAGCAATAGTGACCCAAACAGCATGGCATTGGCATCAAAATTGCCTCATAGACCAATGGTACAGAATAGAGGGCACAGGGAGTAACCCACATAATTACAGTTATCTTATATGAGACAAAGGCACTAAAAATGTACATTGGAGACAAGATAGCCTCTTTAACAAATGATGCTGTGAAAATTGGAATTCCATATGCCACAAAAAGAAGTTGAACCCCTATCTTTCACCATGCAGCAAACTCAATGCAAAGTGGATCAAAATTAAACATGTCATGCATCTACTAGAAGAAAAAGTAGGCAGAAATCTCCATCATGTCGGATTAAGCCCGAGCTTCCCTCATAAGACACTTACAGTGGAACAATTAAAATCAAATAAAAGGGATGGATTGAACTAAAAATCTTCTCAGCAAAAGAAACAATCAGCAAGGTGAATAGAGAGCCTCCATCTTGGGATCAAATTTTTACCAGTCACACATCAGATAAGAGCCCTAACCTCTAGGGTATATAGAGAACCCAAAAAACTAAACACCACAAAACCAAATAGCCCAATCAACAAATGGGCTAAGGAACTGAGGAGACACCTCTCAGAAGATGATATACAATCAATCAACACATGTATTTTAAAAAGTTCTACATCTTTACCAATTAGAGAAATGCAAATAAAACTACTCTAAGATTTCATCTCACTCCAGTCAGAATGGCAGCTATTAAGAATACAAACAACAATAGGTGTTGGCAAGGATGTGGGAAAAAGGCACATTCATACATTGTTCACGGGACTCCCAATTGGTGTAGCCAATATGGAAAGCAGTATGGAGAATCCTTGGGAATATGGGAATGAAATCACCATTGGATCCAGGTCTCCCACTCCTTGGTCTATGCCCAAAGGACTTAAAAGCATCATACTACAGGGACAGAGCCAGATCAATGTTTCTAGCAGTAGAATTCACAGTAGCTAAACTGTGGAACCAACTCAAATGCCCGTCAGTAGATGAATGGATAAAGAAAATATGGTATATGTACACAATGGAATACTACTCAACAACAAAAGAGAACAAAATCATGGCATTTTCAGGTGAATGGGTGGAGTTGGAGAATATAATGGTAAGTGCAGTTAGAAAATCCCCAAAAAACCAAATGCAAAATATATTCTCTGATATA
Organism: Marmota marmota marmota; assembly: GCF_001458135.2. NCBI lineage: Eukaryota > Metazoa > Chordata > Mammalia > Rodentia > Sciuridae > Marmota > Marmota marmota. The sequence goes on along the minus strand of NW_026000241.1, from coordinate 29,207,158 downwards.
AGGAGGCTGATTCATAGTGGGATTTGGAGGGGGAGCATGGGAGGATTAGATGAACTCAAGATTGGGCAGAGGGGTGGGAGGGGAAGAGAGGGAGCCTAAGAGTAAAAAAGATGGTATAACGAGATGGATATCATTACCCTAAGTACATGTATGAAGACACGAATGGTGTGGATATACTTTGTATACAACCAGAGATATGAAAAAAAATGTGCTCTCTATATATGTGTGATATGAGCTGTAATGCATTCTGCTGTCATGTATAAAAAATTAGAATAAAAATAAAATAAAACCTGAAAAGTAATCAAACAAAAAATACCTTCAATTGACCCCAAGTTTATTCAGAACAAGGTCAATGGCATTATGGCAAGCATTTACAGAGTGGCCTCTTTCTACTCCTTGATTATGTTTCTACCTCTAGTTTTGCATTTTCTCCTCCTTTAACATGTTATCAAATAGTATTTTGTTATCTTTTAAGCAACCTGAAATATTAGGGGGATGAGATGATAGATAAATACCATTCATTCATATGTTCATAAAACTAGGTTATCATTTAGGATTTTATTTTTACTAAGAGCACTGACTTTCCAATTAGATTTCCACCTGAAGAAATATGAGCATTTTTAACTTAGAATGTTGGCTGCCGAGAGGGCGGAGAGGATGCTTTATAGTACCTGGCAAGTAGCAAACCACACAATCATCACTAGTCAGTAACTTAATGACCAATTTGGTGCACTGCAAAAAAAAGTAGGGCGGCTGTGGCGGCGCCCCCGGCCCAGCTCCGAGCCCCTTTGGCAGAGGTGCTGCTGCGGTGCCAGGCGGAGGATAGTGCGCGGCGCGCCAGGGGTCCCCCGCCGCCAGAGCCGCAGCGCTGCAGCCCAGCTGGACGAGGTGGGCAGCCGACCCCCGCAGCGGGCGCGGGGTGGGGGGGCGGCGGCGGCCGCGGTGAGGCGCAGAGGGCTGAGGGGCGCCAGGGCCGGCGGGGCGCTGCAGCGGCCATGGGGGCCCTGACGAGCTGGCAGCATGAGGGCGTGGAGGAGGTGGACATCCCGTCCAATTCCGTGTACCGCTATTCGCCCAATTCCGGTGAGGGCCGTGGGAGCGGGAGCGGGGCGGGCAGCGCGTCGGGGTGCCCGGTGAGGCCGCGACCTGGTGGCCGAGGCGGCTCCCAAACCGTCTTCCGCGCGGGAGGGCGTCCAGGAGGCCGAAGTCGCTTCCCATCCCGGCGAGGGGCTGCGCTGGCGCCTGCGGGGTCGCCGAGGTCACCCTCCACTGAGGACGTGAGCAGCCTCCATGGTAATCTGCCCTGCGACAGGGACGCACGCCTGCAGGGATGCGGCGATGCAGGCGGTCCGCGCGCAGGGCTGCGGGCTCCACTTTGGTGCTTGGCACCTGTACCCGGTGCTGCCACTAGGCTGCCGCTTCCGTGCCTCCGGGAAGCTTCGAGCTGCTTTTCCTCGAGAAGCTTCCTCTGCCTGCTGGAGGAGGAGGCCGATCCGGCCTGCGCAGTGCTGGTGCAGCCCCAGACGCTGTCAGAAAGAAAAGGCACAAGTGTCTCAACAGGAATGTTTGCAGTCTGAGTGTCAGAGGCGCTCGGATGGTCCCTCTGCCGCACTGGGACTGCTCAGAGGCTTTTGAAATGGATGGAGTTACTGTGTTTGTTTTCAGAAGCGTACCTTTGCGCAAAGAGGGATCTGCCTCCAGCCGCTGGGTTGCAGCTTCAGCGCTGGAGGTGCAGGAGGATTTTACTCACCGAGGAGAGAGCATCACTAGATGTCCTGCTGAGTGACAGTAGGATCTGCTGGCTCCTGACCCAGCTCCACTATCTGCTCTTTACCTTTGGTTGTTACTCTCCAGACTTGCGGGGACCCGTGGCTCCCACCTTGTCTCTAGCCTAGGACCTGATAGAAATTCTGGTGATCTGGGATTGAGGTGTCAGAACTGGAGCTGATCCGACAGTTTCTTTTTGGTAGAATAAAGACATGTTAATGAGACAAGCTGGTTTCCCAGCAGTAAGTCCAGTTCCTGCCAGGTGAAAGCCGCAGCAGTGGCCAGACAATGAACCTGTCTCCTTGCAGAGTGTCTGCCAGAGCTCTTTTTCTCACTGCTTTTGTGCCAAAGAATGAATCCTTGCAGAGATGGGTATGTTTTAAGAGCTGTGTTAGACAGGTCCAGGACAGTGCTATGGATCCTTAGAATCTTAACAAAACTCTGGCTAATTATGATTTTGTGAAACCAGTGCTAAAGAAGGCACACATCTTGTTTTTTTTAGTGGATAAAAATATGCATTAGGATTTTTGCATTTTTTTCTTACATCACTTGGCTTTTATTGATCAGGATATTGAGCAAGTTTTGCTGAGCTTGGAGTTTTCAATAGTTTGCTGCTTTACCCTCCTTTAGACTTGGTATTTCACAAAGGCTGTTCTCAGAGGGTATCAACTACAACTCTGAACCTCAGATAATGATAGTAAAAGGATAATGGACCAAACCAAAACTTCTTTAATACTTATCCACTCTGCCAGTCTTTAAAAGTTTTACCTAAGTATAACTCATATTGCGTTTTTTTTTTTTTTGGGGGGGGGGTGATGCTGAGGATTGCACCCAAGGCCTTGTGCAAGTGAGACAACCACTCTTCCAACTGAGCTATATCCCCAGCCCCTGTAACTCATTTTTAATCAGAAGTTATGTATGAGAGAAACAGTATAACAGAAAATAAAAATCAGAACATCCAAAAAAAAAGTAGAGTCTTCACAATGCATAAAACAATGCAGCATTGTGACCATTCTTCCTGTTTAGTCTGTCAGAAATTATTCACATCTTTCGGTTTCAAATGCTTCATTAATAACCAGTCATTTTTTTTCTTTTAGATAAATGTTTTACTTAATCCTATTTAAATTTTCCAATTTGTTTGTTGCCGCAGTCTGGCTGGGCACAAATGCTGCAGTCTGGCTGGGCACAAAATCACGAGCCACCACACAGCTTGTAGATTCAAACAGGAACTCTTTATTCTCGAACTCACACCAGCCGTCTACAATCACGTTCTGGGGAAATCCACGTTCTCTGCCCAAATCCACCCCCACTGGGCTTCTGTCTCCCCAAAAATACTGTCTGAATCCCGTGAGAACTCAAGGGGAACTCAGGCAACAGGATACGCCCTATTCCCAGCAGGAATAACCTTAAACCTGGAACCTAAACCGGGAACGCCCTAAACCCGGATCATCCTAAACCAGGAACACCCTAAACCCGGATCCGCCTTGGTCCTTGAGCAAGGTCACCTACATGCAATGTCACTGCAAAATGTCCTATTTCCACGAGTCCTTCCACTAAGCAACATGGGGTACGCTGGCAAGGAAATTGTCATACCTACTTGGCTAATGGCTCCCAGCAGTTTGTGGATACTTTTTTCTAAAACTCATATGAGGTCTAGGCTCAGTGTGTAAACTAATAGTAATTGTCCCTACTCCTGAGTAGAACATGATGAGGTCAGTTAAATTCACTGAAGAAAGTCCATGTGAATTATTCAATTATTTCTTTAGTGGATAATGAAGGCTTGACCTGTGTGCAAGTCCCCAGAACTCTAAGTACAGTTGAATACCACCTCCTGGGAGAAGCAACATGTCACAGGAAGAAAATAGAGTAGCAATAGAAAGTCATGAGTGTTGGGTGGTGGCAATGTTTGCACAGTGGGAATGTGCCTGAGGAACTTTGATACCAGACAATTGAGCTAAATAGAGTCATAAACTTATAACGAAGGTTCATGCCAATAAAAAGCAGGTAGGGTACAACTTTATCTGAACATCATCCCTAACACATTGAAAAGCTGTCCGAAAGTGAAAAATGGAATTGCAGATGTTGACTAGTAGTAATGCAAAATAAAACCATTCCATGAGCACCTTCAACTCTTGTCATTGTCTAAAGATCCCTGTGATTGTCTCCTCTGTTTGTTAGTTCCTCACATATGACACATTAAGAGTGAAAGATGGTCGACCACCTCTGTGCAGAAACACTGAGGCCCATGAAATTGTGCTGCTCAGCCTGATGATCCGTGCTGTTCTGCCTGCAACATACAATAGCACCGAACTCTGGCTGTCTTGTACAGAGTTTGCCCAGCATCGTAGGTGCTAGAAACCTTGACTCCTCCATTGCGGAGTTGACAGGGTGTGTAGCATGAATCTGCAGTGCAGAACAGCTCTTAATCTCAAATGAGCAGTGACTGTCAGTTGACCTCTCTGAGGACGTTTGGGTTCAGTACCTGCTGTTTTCATGTCCTCAGTCTACTTTGTGCATCTGCAACTTGAAGGTGTAGCCCATTCATCTACAGGGTGATCTGGTCTAAAAGCAATGATGGCACTGTCACTGAGTTGACAGAAGCACTTGTTGCAGAAATTTAAAATAATTATGAGGGAGAAACCAGAAGAATTCCTATGACTAGTTAACAATTGAAATATTTTTGTCTGCTTAAAAAAGTTAAGCAAAGGAGAAATATTTTCTTATGAGGGTACTCAATTTTAGGAATTGGGATAGAGATTCTAAGCGGTGTATTCCATCAAGTAAGAGAACATCTGGCCTACCAATGGCATTGTAGGAAAGCCTTGCCCAACTGACATGTTTTGTCTTTCAAAATTAATGCTTAGTGGTACATGTCATCCAACTTTGTGACATGGAACTAACTCGTGCATCAGTGCTTGATAGAACAAAAGTCAGAACAAGGTTGTGTGGAAATCCAGTCTGGCTGTAGAATGTTCAGTCACATTCTTGGCTGTGGAAATGGAGACTGTCCCAAGGGTTGGATCAGAGTGAAAACTCCAAACCCACCCTCCATTCCCTGAGCAGGGATGGTCTTTATTTATTGGACAAGAAGGAAGCAGCTGAGATAGAGAGATTGCCTGGCCTTACTAACAGCAGTCTAGTGCCACAGTATGGCTGGGCACAAAATAATGGAGCCCCCACACAGCCTTGTAGGTTCAAACAGCAACCTTTATTCCCAAACTCTCACCAGCACTCTACCCACACTTCCCAGGAACACACTGCCTCCACCGGGCTCCGCATGCCAATTCTCCCAGAACCCAGCGAGAACTCAATGGGAACTCCAAAGTAGCAGGCACATGAGGCAGCAGGATCAGCCCTAATCCCAGAGCCTCCCTAATCCTGGAGCAGGGTCACCTTTCAACCATTCCCTCTGGCAAAAATGCCAGGCATCATTCTGACTAAACTGTGGCTCTCAACAGTCTAGTAGGTGACTAACACCACCATGAGAGGAAAATGCAGCCATGTTGCGTCCTCATGTTCCCATTCACAGAAGCCACGCAGGGTGGCACATATATCTGGCTTGTTTAGTTCTTGATCTCAGATGTAGAGAGATTCTCTTTCACAGCAGTCAGCCACTGCAGGACTTGGGTGGTCTCCATATGGAGCATGTCTCCACCTTGAATCCTTTGTTACTTTGGGGAAGTTTGAGTTCCCTGATGGGCCAGTCCAGGTGGTGAGTTCATTCCTGTGGCAAAGGAGGTGGAGCCTGCAAATGAGAAGGAGTAGAAAAATCAGAGTAAGAAAGACACTTCCAGGGAAAATAACATTTTGTTCATAATATTCTCTACTGGGTGCTTCCATCTTGCCCTCTGTCAGAGCTAGCTGCTCAGGTATATTTATTCATAGTTCAAAGCTAGTTGAGGGCAAGTATCAACAAATATTCAACAAGCCTTAGCCTAATTCAACAATGGTTAGCTGAGTCAAGAACCTCATTCCCTTGGTGCTGCAGTGCTCTGCTTTCAAGCTGTGATGAGCTGAGTTCTCTGCTGCTTGGTACTGATCCTCGCCAAGGACAAGTGCTATATTTGATGACAAACACCCCACCTGAGGATCACAAGGCCAGACCCAATGTGACTCCTCATGTCTCACATGTTAGAAAGGTCTTCCTCCAATTGAGATTAAATGTAATGTTTTTGAGAAATAGAAAGCTGCTCTACTCCAGCTTCTTCAATATAGATAATGTGAAGCAAAGCAAAGCATAGAGTACAGAGTCATGGAAACAGGCACCTCAGGGTTCTCATGAGGGCACACATCATGGAACAGTTTCATGGTCAAAGTCATGGTGCTATCAAACTGTTGACAACTTACATAACTTCATTGCTGCCCTGTTTCTGGCCTGGTCACATTTCCCCCTGTAAAGCCCAATTCTGCTTTCTATGTAAACACAACATGCATTCATTGTTACATCAGTTCCAATCCACTGTGATTTATGCTTTATAGTCATTTTAGATGTTTTCTTTTCATTCTGCAGGATTTTCAAACTTTAGAATTCCATAAGACTGTTAAGAGAATTTTTATAAGGCCTTTCCTAATTGATCTAACCAATCTTATTGAACCAATCTTGTTGAGCAACAGCTTTTAAAGATTTTAATATATCATTAATGAGGGAGACAGGTCTATATTATAATAGTTGGAAGATTCATCTATACATGTGAATTATTGAAGTCAGTGTATTTGAAAATGAATGCCAAACTTTTCTTCCTAGTGGGGGAGGGAAGACCACTGAAACTTCCTGGACGAACTTTATTTTCTGTGAGAACTTTATTTTCCATGAGAGTTATTTGGAATGTCTAGGGGGAGTCACAGACATTTCATATTTTGCCACATGTACTTTATCTTGCCTCTTTCCCTAATTACACTTTTCCCAACAGTTTGAGAAGAGTATTTGTGTCTCATACCCCTATACACTTAATGCCTTTACTCTGCTGTGAATTGTCCAGGACAGCACATTCTCTCCCATAACCTTGGAAAAATCCTACATTCAGGAAACTATAATTGACACAATACTTTCCTCCAGTCTATAGCCCAATTTGTTAGTCATCCTGTTGTCATCCTCCATGCTTGATTTAAGTCCAGGCTCCCACAGTTCATACACTTATCACATCTCTTTAGTCTCCTTTACAGTTGTAGAAAATTTTCAAGTTTGCCTACTTCTGAAATTTAGAGGCAAAGACTGTGGCATTTCTGTGTGTGTGTGTGTGTGTGTGTGTGTATGCGCTCGCGCACATGTACACACATGCGCTGCTTCATTGGTGATTATGTCTTCAGCTATTATGTCAAAAGCCAACATTTGCAAAGCACATTTTACCTCAAAAGTAACATTGGGAAAAAAATAGAAAGCAGAAATCAAATCCCAAATATGTGGCACCAGGCCTACAATATAGAAATAGCTGTCGACGTATCTGCCATGCTTACCAAATTGAGTCAGTCTAAGAACTTGGCAGGCAGGAGGTGACTAGAACATGACAGCCTTCGAAGGAGGGGTCGTATCCATGGGCTCTTCACTGGCAGCCTGGGAGGTTGGTGGTGCAGAGGCCTTGTGTGCCAGGATGGAGGCCAGTGAGTGGACCTTCACTGGCAGCATGGTAACCATGGGGGCATTGGGAAGAGAGGCTCTTTGCTGTCCAGCAGGGTTCCCAGATGCAGTCTGAGGGGTGGGTGGTGGTACAATGGAATGGGACAGATTGAGGTTGGGTTGGGTGAACTAAAGGGTTGGGGGGCCTGGGAAGACTTGTCCCTTTGCTAGCTGCCTGTGCTGCCTATGGCCATGGACACTGCGGTGTGGGCCAGAGCTGTCACTGGACGCAGAAGATGGGAAAATGACCGCCATGGAAGGGGGGGTAGTGTCCATGGCCCTGTCCTCAGGCAGCACAGCGGGATTCTGGGAAAGGTGAGCCGATGACATGGCAATGAGGGTTGGAGGGACACTCTTAGTGGAGTGTTGGCCCTGGGTATTGGGGTTGTGGGTGGAAGGGACAGGAGTGGGTCTTAGGAAGGAATGAGGAGGAGGAGGAAGAGGAGCAGCAGGAGGAGCAGCCAAAGGAGAGGGAATATTAGGAGGAGGAAGAGGAGGAGGAGGAGGAAGAGGGCGAGGATGAGAAGAAGAAAGAGGAGGAGGAAAAGGAGGAGGAGGAGGGGGAAGAGGAGGAATAGAAAGAGGGGGAGGAGGAGAAGAAGTAAGAGTAGCAAGAAAAGGAGAAGGAGGGGGAGGGGAGGAGGAGGAAGGGGAGAAGGGGAAGGGGGAGGAGGGCAAGGGGGAGGAGGAGGATAAAAAGGAGGAGGAGTAGAATCAATACACATGGGGGTTGGGGAATCAAGCCTCTGCTGCCTAAATTGTCACATAGAATTAGTGACAACCTAAATCCTTGTGATTGTTTCATTTCAACTCTTCAGTTAAAACCCCAGATTATATTGGGATGGCATATTGAGTCCCACAAGCTTTATTTCTCACCACTTTTCGATATGAATGAAGAATTTTAAACATTTCAAACTTCTTGCACAGGAAAACACTGTTTTTCAGGAATTTTTTTTTAAAGAAATTAAATATGCTGTGCTTGTGGGACTCAATTAAATTAAATTAAATTAAATATGCTGTGCTTAGGAAACATCACTCTTCCCTCATGGTAAGTATCCTAGGGAAAGCCACCAGCACATCTTTCCCCACTGGGCTACCTGCTTCCAGGCAACATCCCCATTGTACTAGGAATGAGCCCCTTTGAATAAGACTCTCCTACTGACCATCTCCCAATAGCTTTGTGCACTCTTGTAATGCAGGGTGATAACCTATCATGGTCTTCTCATGATACATTATGAGCTGTCCTGGAACTATTAGCACCCCCCTGTTCTTAATCTTGACCATTCATTTGGCTCCAGCCAAACTTTGTCCTGCTGTTTCCTCAACTGCAAATAAGTCAAGTTACTTCTGTCCTCAGAGAATTAACATTTTCTATGGCTTCCATTCAGACTGCTCTTACTTCAGAAATGAACTTCTCCCTCAATCTTTTTAGGTCTTGTGTCAAATGTCCACCTGAGTTCTCAGCAATGGCACTGAACACCTTATCCAAATGCCCTGTCTCTCCCTTTGTCCATACCTTGCTTAACTATTTTTATAGGACTTATTAGTATCTAACATTAGATTATATCTTTGTTCATTTTCAGTCTTCTTCAGCACAGGCAGCTGATTCATAAGAGGAAAGACTGTTTCTCTGTCCGCAAATGAATGATTTTGCTCCTTCCGGAAGAATGCAGCCTCTGTGCAAAGACAGTCAAGCAAAGGAGTCTTGCCAACAGTGCAAGGTGTTTCTGGGAAACAGCACATAGCTCTAGCCCCTAGGTCCAGGTTTTATAGAATCTTCTTTGAGGAAACAATTGAATATAGGTTGTTACAGATTGCCTAATGTGAGGAATATACAAATGGGGAAAAGCCAGTTCCTGAAAGAGACCCTTGTTCTTTCACAATAAAAAAATCCAGGGGTTTCACCACAAACCTCAAAATGCTTTGATTGACTCATGAATAATACTTTCAATTTGTCATTACTTATTTCTATGCTTTTTACAATCATAAAATGCTTTTAAATAGAAAATTAATTTGTGAGTATGTGAAAGTTATTGATTATCTCTTGAATAGGAATGGACTTAATGCACTTAAATCCCTTAAAAATTTTGAAGCATCCTACTATGTTTCCTGAGGGGACGGGGTTGGATAACTGAAAATAGGACAACCCAGGGTTTATGTAATGATCTAAAGGAATCCCTCAGGTCTGTGCTTCTCCTAGCCCATCATTCTAACATAATATTTCTCAAAAGGGTGATCTATGACCACTGAGCATCCTGAAACTTTTCAGGGAGTCCATAAGATTGCCATGGTAATTTCATGATATCACCAAAGTCTTTTTTACTTTTTTTCATTATTTTTGTCACAAGCTTACACTGGCATTCACCACAGGCTACCTGGTGTGTGGTAGTGCAACACGTTAAATGTAGAAGCAGATATGAAAATGTAAGTATCTTCTACTTAGCCAAACATTAGAGATATTTGCAAATATGAAAAATAATATCACTCTTCTCACTGCATAATTTTGCTTGGAAAATGTAGTTTGGGTGGAGTTTGTGTAGTGTGCACTCTAGTAATTGAACACAGAGCCTCCCCCATGCTCAGTGTGTGCTCTACCACTGGCTTTTATCTTTAGCCCCAGAAAATGTACTTGTATTTAAAAAAACAGTAGTTGATAGACATATAATGAATATATTATTGTCATTTTTATATGAAATAACATTAACAAATTATTTTCACATTTAATGACTTCTGAATTCTAATTTCTAATAAAATAAATGTCTATAGTCTTCACATAAGCAAACATTTGAGTGCTGAATAACTTTTAAAAGCAGAAGGAAGCTCACAAAGTTTAAGAACTACTGTTCTAAGACATTAAGCTGTCAACAGATACACTCCTAGTGAATATTTTATAAATTAAATTTTAAGACAATGAAGACATAGTGAGACTTTGATCATTTCAATTAGCTGATTAATTTTAATTAGCTATATTTCTCTGGACTCCAAGATAATTGTGATTCATTTTTGTATTCATTATGTCTTCCTCTTTCCACAAAGGTTTTTATAAGAGACATTAGTTTCAGCTTATCTGTACATACAGTTAAATAAAGTCTTGCAGATACGAAACCATGGAAACCAGTGGAAAGTTTCTGTCCTAGTATTGTGGCTATGAGCACAGGGTCCTGAACTGAACTGGCTAGATTTATTCAACCCTTAGGTTTCCTTAAAGTATGGATTATATTACTAATTCAATCAAAATTTTAGTTATATGATTACATAACTTCATACTTACAAAGAATCCAGAATAGCACTAGACCACTTAACAAATGTTATTTACCCTTATGTCTAATTTAGTAACATTAGCTATCATTATATTCATCACTGAGAATAGTATCAAAATAAGACTGGGAATTCTGGAGGGAAAGGGATATTTAAAACTTAGGAAGTATTGATGAATCAAAGGAATTAGTGGATGGTAAATAAATCTTCAAATGAGTCAGTTTCCTTTTCTGAGAAATCCTTTATGTTTTCATTCAAGAGTGAAGTTCTCCTTCTGGTACACTAACTAGTAAGCATATAATAAGGCTTCATTATGCAGTCTAAATATATGCCCCAACAAAGAAAACAAAGACTGCATGTTATGAAGACTAGTAATTATAGAAAAGGCAATCTGTTAGCTCCCAACTATATCATCTCCTAATGACATTGTTTCCCAAGCTGGGACACCATCTTTAAAATGATATTGCTAGAGGATAAAAGTCCTGACATAGCATCCTGAGAATCAATGAAAACCAGCCTTATAAAAGACAGTCTGTTGAGACCTGCTCTCATTGTTTGTACTACAGAAAGGACAACAGTAGGATTCATTTTAAATAGACAACAGTAGGAATCATTTTAAATAGAATACCCTAGATCTCATAAAATATTCTTATATCTGCACTGTGACTATGATGACCTGTGAAATGATAGTTTTTGTAATTTCTTTTTTTCATCATGGAAAACTGAACCCAGGGCCTCATGCATACTAGGCCAGCACTCTACCACTGAGCTATATCCCCAGCCCAGGTGATTTTTAATCCTAATCAGTATATGCAGATGTTTATATTGAATATCTCTTCACATTAAAATTAGAGTCACTAAATATATTTTTCAGAGTATCAGAATTTGGTCCAATATAAGAGTACACTTTCAAATATCTGGTTTGCCCATGAGGTGGCGAGTGCCCCACAATTGGCTGCATAAAACAAAAGTCTACATATCTTCATTAGAAAGAAATTTAAAATCCCACAGATCCATTTAATTCTGCTCTTTACTCTTTGCAGTAATGTGCAGCAAACAAGCCCACTGCCCTTCTTTTGCCCGTGACAGAAATAAACCATTCTGCACAGCTACCCCTTTCATATCCTAGACAACTCTCATTCAATTATCCAACAAGTATTTATGGACCAGAAATTCTTCCAGGAACTTAAATTATGGCAAGGAACAAAACATTTAAAATGTATGCCTTCACATAACATTATTTTGGGTGAATGTAAATTAAAAATAATAAATGAATATATAGATTGACAGAAAGCTGTATGTGCTCTGGAGAAAAGCAGGACAGAGGGAGAAAAGCAGGACAGAGGGAGAAAGAATTTGGGGTTGGAGGCGAGATGTTAGTGAGAGGGGAGGATATTCTCAGAGGAAATAGAAGAGACAGGAGTGAGGGTTTTAGAAAGATTTATATTTGTCTATTGATTGAAATTTGCCACCTGCAACCACACCAAATAAATTTATTTATAATCAGGCATATTTAAAGTCTTTCATCCAAATATCTTCCATTCTTTTACCATTTATCATGTGCTCAAATTTCTACTTCTTCTATGCCTTGGGTTTCTTTTCCTTTTACAGACCCAGCCAGAAATGGGATAGTCTGAAATACAAAGTAGACTGAGAAAATGTCGCACCACCCTCATTCTGTGTTCCCTTTTCTGATGTGAGCAGCACTTCCTTCAGACTTTTTTTTCTGACATCCACATCTGAATTACAAGTCTCCTCCTCACAATTATCTTAGCTTTATCATGTTACAATGCACCTTAAATTTGCCGAGCTCTAGGCTGCCTTCTAACAAGCTCCATGGCAGCAGGCATTCTGAATATTTCATTTCATCATTGTTCTTGACATATATTAAGTGCTCCTAGTAGGTTGAGTTAGATGAATTAATATTAAAAACTAAGGAAGCAAGTTTTCAATGTTAATTATTTTACTATTATTGTACTTTCCACTGATTCTATATGTAAACTCCAAGAGGCCAGAAAATTTTACAATGCTAATTGTTACATTGAAAGTTTCAAGAACAGGCATTGTCTGTATTAAGCATTAAAAGAACACTTGTTGAAGGATTGTACTTTATGAAATGGTCAAGTTTCATGTACAAATAGAAAATATATAATAGGCAAAAAATTTTTGAAATTCAATCTTGTGTTAATATGTTACTTTATATTTCATGAAAGGTGTTCTAGCATAGTCTCTGCAATTCTATGGGGTTCATAGGATAGAATGCTTTATTTCCATTTTATTAAAAGAGCAATTTTATGAAATTCTCAGAGATTAAAGAGTTTGAGGCATGGATGTCATCAGGCTTGAATCCACATCTTCCATTCAAGCTCTTACTTTCTTTATTCCACAGTGACTGCAGGGTTCTCAGGTGAAATGGACATTTCCTTGCCAAATCTGAAGTCAGAAATTCCCCTTTGTCAGCTCTGGATCTTTCCTTCCCCTTCAATGGGCTTCCATTGCCCATGTTTACAATCACCCCTGGTCCAGACACAGGTCAAGTCTGTTGACAGTGAATCATGATCATTCCTTTCTCCAGGAGGAAGAGTTCTGTATACTAATCAGCCTGATGCTCTGCCTTTTTCATTGATTTGCTAATGTATTCCAGCTAGTTTAAAATTGTTTAAATATTTTATTTTATAAAATTTTCTAGCATGATACAGAAACATATGTACTGAAGTATTATCTTCAGAAGTTTTGATTAAAAAATAGACCTCGCCCTATCTTGCCAGAGTTATCTGATGTATTTTTATTTGTAATTTCAAAACAGAAATCATTTCTATTCATTGCAATTGTGATAATCATTTCAGATTTCAACTTTATTGCCTTGGGTGTATGAATAGAGTATTTCCAGATGGATGCCTGAGGTCAGTAACTTCTTATTTTAATGAAGGGAGTGCTTCCCCTATATGACTGATGGAGAGACGTTATTTTTAGGCAGCAACAGCAATTCAGTGTGTTTACCTTACATGGTATTACTTTCTCTGTATACAGGGCAGGCAGGAGTTGCATCTCCCTGATTCAGAGGGGCTGAAATTGTGCTAATGTCATGAGAGTTCAGACATTGATGAATAAGGTAATCTATTCCAACAGAAATGTGGTGACAGAGAATTAAGTAAGAGTGTTTCTGTGTGGTTGAGGCTTGTCAGATTGGACTTCCAAGGTGGAAAAGATGTGAATAAGACATGTGGAATACAGTGGTCAAGCAGGCAAAGAATGGACACTGGGAATACAAAACTCTGGGTATAAGTCCCTGAATAGGAGCTTTTCCATGGTTTCTAAATGTCTTCTAGATATGGGCTTTTCCATCTTCTGTAAAGTAAAGTTATTCATACTTATGTCATAGGGTAATTCTAAAGATTAAATAGCATAATGTGTATAGAATCTCTGTGCACAAGAGAACATTAGCAGTGACAGACGCTTCTGGTTGGGAAGCTAAGGCTTTAGTGTAGAGTGTCCAGCAGCCTATCACAGCATAAAATCAGAAAATTTACAGGTGATAAGCACTGAGTCTGCACATTCCATTTAAAGAGAGTTGTTAGAACTCATAGTAATAGCAAAAGACTGATCCTTTTTTTATAATTTGCAGCATGATATTTAAGAGAAGAATAAACAGCAATATATGCATTAGACATGATTGGCAAAGTCCATACTAACATGGTTAACTGATATTTGGCAAGGATGCCAAGAATATACAATGGGGAAAGGTCAGCATATTCACATAATGGTGTTGGGAAAACTGTATCCATATGCACTTGTGTCACACATGAGAAACCAACTCAAAATTGATTAAAAATGCAAAACTAAGACTCAAGACTAAGTCAAGAAGAAAATATAAGGTCCTTGACACTGATCTTGGCAATACTTCTTGGAAGTAACACCAAAGACACGGGCAAGAAAAACCAAAAGAGAGAAATGTGGCTATTTCAATTTAATTTGTTTCTATACAACAAAGGAAACAACCAAATAAAAAGGCAATCCAGAAAATGGAACGAAATATTTACAAACTATGTATCTTATAAAGGGTTAATATCTGAACTATATAAATAACTACTACAATTCAATAGCAAAAAAACAAATTTCTCTATTACAAAAATGAGTAGAAGATTTGAATAGACCCTTCTTCAGTGAAGACATACAAATGGCCAACAGGTATATGAAAAGTACTCAATGTCACCACCCATCAGGGAAATGCAGATCAAAAACAAAATGTTTTCGTACACCTATAGGTATGATCATTATATATACATTAAATAACTAGTATTAACATGGATGTGGGAAAAAAGGACCACACTTAGAATTTAAACTGGTGCTGCCACTATAGAAAACAGTATGCCATTCTCTCCAAAAAATTAAAACTAGAGCTATCATAGGATCTAGCAATCCTACTTGGGTAGGTATCAAAGAAACTGAAATCAAAATATGTTAATTTCAGGTTGTTCACAATGACCAAGACATAGAAGAAAATTAAATGTTCTCAGAGGATTAATGTATAAAGATAATGTGATACATACACACAATGCAGTACCATTCAGTGTGAGGACAGAAGGAACTCTGACCACTTGTGACAACATGGGGGAACGTGGAGAACAACCTAGTGAAGTAAGCCAGGTACAGATAATAAAAGCGGTTATATTATGAAACTAACACAGTCAAACTCAGAAGAGGTGAGTGCAGTGGTGGTTGCAGGGGATGGGAAGAGGGCAAATGTGGAGAATGAAGCAAAGGACTCAAAATTCTGGTTCTACCAGATAAATAAGTCCTAGAACACAACTGCAGAACACAGTGCCTATAGTTAAAACTGAGGTATACTTAAAGTTATACTAAGATAGTAGATGTTAAGTGTTCTCATCATACAAAATAATAGTAATAATGAATAAAAAGTTAAAAGGAAATTTTTATAGGTTCTGGTCAGGTTTATGACAGATCATAGTGATGGATTCATGAATATATAGATATTGCCAAACTCATCAAGTTGTATATATTAAATATGTACAGATTTTGAACATCAAAATATCCCCCAAAAGGGTGTTTTTAATGAGAAAAGAAAGATATATATTCGATTCAGCCCTATCTTTTTTCAGTTAAATTTGCAGAAACACAGATACGGAATCTAAAAGGGTAGAAGAAAAGATGTTCTCCCCAACAATGCCTTTGGCTACAAGAAACAGAAAAGTCATTAAATAAAAACTGAGTTCAGCAAGGACATTTTCTATGGCATATAGGAGTTTGGAGCTGTGGCAAAATAGGAATAATTAATTGATTAATTAAATTAAATAATTAAGATTTCTTCAGTCCCTCTTGAATAACTTTGGTTCTTTCCATCTTCCATACTACAATCATCAGAATGGAAACATATGTCTTCAGGCTGGTCCTAATTATTGACAGCAAGATGGCTGCAGCATCTTTATCACATCCTTCCACAACAACATCCAAAAGCCAGAATGGAGAGAGGGCATATTCATCTCCTTGTATCCCTAAATAAGAATGGCTAGAAATATCCCAGAAGTTTCCCACCTGATTTCCCTTCATGTCCTTCTTGAAAAAATTCTGTCAATGCCCATGCCAGCATGAATCAGTTGGCAGAGAGGTAGAATTACCATAATTGCTTGGACAAGTCAAGCTTCACCCCTGGAGTTGGGTAGGAAGCCAAATTCTCCTGATGCTTAAAATCCCTAGGCAAAGCATGGACAAAATCAGTGAATGCTTGTAGGCCACCAAACAACACTATCTTCATTGGTAAAGCTATCCCATGTTGGTCTCATCCATTTTATTCTCTCCTATTTTCATTATAGTGTATTAAAAGTACAGACATTTTTTTTTTAATCTTTCACAACCTCAGGTTTGCAGCACCAGTTCCCACTAGACTACTTGGTAGCATGTCTTATAAACAGCCTAACGTTCAGTTCACAAAAGAAGCACTTATAAGCACATTAAGAAATGTAATTGTCCATTAAACTTCCAACTCTCTGAAGATCAGCAATGTAATCCCTCACTGTACCTGCGAGGTAGGAAACAGCCACAATATGTCCAGCTGATTCTATTGCTTTTAGTTCCTCACAATCAGAGACTGTGAGCTTTGTGGTACCTTATAAACTCTTTAGGGGCAAGACTCATCTCCTTCAGTGGTACATTATGGGCAGCTAATATTTATTGGATGAATTAATCCATTTGTGTTATGCTGTTTGTGGCTCTACAGTCTGAATAGATGAGTATTACCTTTGGGAAGCTCATTAAGCCCGTATCTATTTATGGTCTGACTCTTCTTTACCCCAGGGAATCTAGATTCATCCTGCAAAAATGACCACTGTTTTGTGTTAGACTGAACCATCCTATTTCACAATACTTCACAGATTTGTGTTATTACTGAACATAGTGTGCTTGAGGAGTATAATGACAGCATTATTTCTTCTGACATTTCAGGGTTGGACAGGTTCCACTGTGGGACATTCTAACATGGCCTAGTGTGCAAGGCTCTCCATGAGCTGCTCGTGGCCACACTTCAGGATCCTGTCTTTTGATGACTGCACTAGCAGCCCTTCCTTCATTTTGCAATTTGCTTAATAGTCTCTCCTTTAAGCCCCTTTGGTGCATTTATTTGTCTAGACATTGCCTCTGCCTGAAATGCCCTTTGTGACCTGATCTACCTTCTGAAATTATCTTCAGATTCATTCTTTTGCTAGACCAGAGGAGAAAAAGATACCTTGATTCTTTTTTTTTTAGAGAGAGAGAGAGAGAGAGAGAGAGAATTTTTTTTAATATTTATTTTTCAGTTTTCAGCGGATACAACATCTTTGTTTGAATGTGGTGCTGAGGATAGAACCCAGGCCACATGCATGCCAGGCAAGTGTGCTACCGCTAGAGCCACATTCCCAGCCCCAACACCTTGATTCTTTTAACCATGTTTTACTCTAGCTTTGGTTTGGTTTGGATTTTACCATGTTTATTTCCCTGTTGAGATGGTAAATTTCTTGGAGATGGATTCTGTTTATTCTCTTAAAACTTTGTCCCCATTGCCTTTTATAGTAACTTTAATGTAGATAATACTCCATAAATATTCATCCATTAAAATTTTTAATTCCACATAAACGCAACAAGCAAGGAAAGATTTAAATATTAGAGAACTAGTGACTGTATAAATTGTAATATTTTACTTGTAATCCATTTTCAGGATTAAATCCTTTGATGGATAGTAATTTTAGAGAAAAGCACATTCTCAGAGTTAAACTCACATTGAAAACTTCAATATGTTGAAGTATTTTGTTTTATATAATGTTTACATAAACAATTCAATGTGCTATCTGGCTGTCCAAAGCACTTTCATTTTTTTTCCATTTCTTTTTCTACCTCCTGTATCCCTTTTTTTCTTTTCTGTTTCTATCACCTCATTATAGAACATTCAAATTGATGAAGTGTAAAATGATTCTGAAATAATTTTAAGTATAAATACTCTTGAGATGCTTTACTCATTAGTTCAAATGGGATATTAATGACAAATAATATCTAACTCCAACAAGCAAATTTCTAGCCTACAGTTTTGCTGCAAAAATTTAGAAATAGCTCCACCACTTCATAATAATTTCCCCTGTCACAATCAGCACTTGTGCTGCCACAGTTGTCCCATTCACAAAGAATACCTGTGGCATCCTCTAGGAGGCAAACATCTTGGGAGTCATAGCTTTGCTTTGTTCATTGATATATTTCAGGCATCTAGAAGTGTAGTTGGCTCACAGTAAAGACAATAATTGGAGTGAATGAGGGAATTCATATCTTCTGTAATTATACCTGTTTAATTGTAGTTGAAAGCTTCAATCTTATCATTTCCTCTAATCCTTCTTTCTCCTTTTTCTTCCAGCAAATGAAATGTTCCATGTACTTCATATGTGCTGGGTAAAAATGAAAATAATAGTAAATAACATCAACTTCATCTCTCTCCATTTCCCAATCTCATTCACACACCAAAATTTCAACTTTCAAAAACAGTTAAAGATCTTGTTACACTGATAAAGCCTTAATTGGAATCCAAAGTGTGCTGCAACTTGGCCCACCTGGCAGCTCTAATTCAACTTGGCAGTTACTCAACATTTTCTTAAAAAATTACTTACTACTTTGCTGTGTTCTATCATCCATTCACATTGTCATCCTTTCATAGAATGCTCTGCCTTTCCTCTGTATGTCTCCACTATAGCACCTTTTTTGTCACACAAAATTTTGTTGCCAGGCTTATCTTATTTCTCAAAGAGACCATCTTTGATTACTCCAAAAACTCCCTAAACAATGAGAGCAAATGTGGCTCCAGAAATTGGAGAGACATTAATGAATCATGAGATCCTTTCTCCAAGAACTATGTGCATGCACATCTTCCCAATATCCTCCCAAGGACTCAAAAATGTCTTTATTCTCCTGACCCACAGTGAAATTTGTGCCACTCAAAAATAAACTTATATCCTCATGGTATCTACTTCTTTTCTCTTGAACTGAATTACCAATCCCTTGAGAATCAGGACCACGCCATGTACATACATACAATCCCTGGGAAAGTCATAATGCCTTAATCACTGCTTAAAATTTTTAAAAACTTCAAAATCTGTACATTACTGAAGTCCATCATATGAACAATTCTTATCAAGATTAATGACAGTTAAACTTATATATATTTTCTGTGCATACTACCTTTTGTATAATTACTTAGGCTTGTGTTCATAGCTACATTTAAAAAACATCTCCAAATGATGTTTGCAGTCATTCCAATTTAGTAAATTTTAAAAATTTAACTATGATTTTTGATAATACTTTGACATATAAAAAGACCAAAAATCAATAGAAATAAGAGTGGGTAATTTTGTGACCTGTATCTGCACTTTCCCTTACTCTTTCTTCTCTAAAATCAAGTATTCATATACACATAATGTTAAATAAATTGTTATCTATTACTGTACAGAAACAAACCAGGGATACCAGTAGAGTAGAGGAAGGGAATCAAGCAAAGGGAGGAGAGGAGGCCAAGGGAAAGTACTGGGGGAATGAAATGGTGCTAATTATATTATGTACACATACAAATATACCACAAGGAACCCCATGATGGTGTATAATACTAAGGCACTAAAAACATTAAAAAGAAACAAACATATATTTTTAAGTCAAGTTTATAGCCAAATGTTTAAGAGCCAAAGTACAATAATAGAGAAAGAAGATAGCAGAGAATGCAATGGGGGAGAGAAAGAATCTCAGAGAGAAATCACTTTGCCTTCAAAAGTTTCCCAGTAACATGTAGAGGAAGTAGTTTTAAATTGCTAAATCAATTTATTTTATGTTAGGAAACACTCTTCTCTTGAAGAGACCAAATCCCTTATCTATTTTAACTTATTCTACAATTTTGTCTCTGCTATTAAAATATAAAATATCTTGGCTTTTTAATATACAGAATTGAATGTATAGAAAATTCTCAGAATCAAAGATAAAGCCAATTTTAAAGAAACAGGTAATCATATTAGGATTCTTCTGCAAGAATTTACTTGTGTCACTCAGATTCTCAAAAGAGGATATAAACACATTTAGAATATACAAAGAACCATTCATCATTTGGTTAAAAGTATAAATCATCCAATGGGGGGAAATGTGGGGAGAAAAACTCAAGAGCAAAATGTGACTCTGGAATGCAAATAGTTTGGACAAATCATTAAAAAAACATACTGTATAAAAATAATTCTTTGCTACTCCCCACAGACTGAACAAAGAGAGAAATTCAGATTTCTGTCATCAAAAAAATATTCAATCTAGAAAAACGGAGAATAGAAATCAACTTCTTAACAACTAACCATTTCTTAACCTGCACTATTCTTCAATTTCTACAAAATATTGTCACATTTCTAGGATTATCTATATGGATACACCATGGATCGAATGAGACGTTCAAATGCCCAAGTCCTTACTTAGAAAAACTGCACAAATTTCAAGGGCTGGAAGATCATTAATGTGCCCAACACACGCAACACCTCTAAGTCCTTTCACCTGTTGTGCTTGGATTAATGTCTAGAGTTTATGATTTAGTATGGTGTTGCTTATAGAAGTCCCAAGGATTCCTGCTCTGAATATTCTTGAGACCCCTGCAAATAAAAATTTAGTCTGATTTTACTGTATGAGTTCTCGACAAGCTTTGACACTTCAAGTAGGTACCTGAAATCTTATCTGACTGCATTAATGTTACCTCTAGGCTAATCTGACATGTTTGCACAAGAACTAAATTGGCCTTGTAAAACTGGAAAATAAATTCTACATCCACTCCATCCTTTACATACCACAATCCACATTTCCAATTCAACTCTACCTACATCACACTGGATTTTTTTCACCTGAAGTAGTAATCTTTACCATTTCTCTCATGAGGTAACCATTCATACATACTTTAATTATTTTTTATATATTTAATAACCATTTGCTATTGTTTAAGTACTATTTTAAATACTTTAAATATATTATTTTAATTAATTCTTACAACAATCCTTTGATATGTATATCATTATTTTTCCCATTTGAAAGATAATAACACTGAGGTACAAAGAGGTAAAACAATTTGCCCAAATCATACAGCTTGTAAACGGTGAAGATAGAAGTTTTAATTCTGCACCTTCTTAAGTACTATGGCTCTCTGAAATTACCCTCTCTAGATACCATTTTCATTCTATGATATTCTTCTACTCAAAAAAGCAGAAAGACGTCACTGACCCATTAAGTTAATATTTTTGACAAGGGTCCACCCTGTTTGATCAGGCCACTATGTCCACGGTTGAAGTTGAAGTGACTTGGTTGTTTTGTATCATGAGTTCACCTGCTTTGTTAGTTGAAACCACAGATCATGCCTCCCTCTTCTTTTCCCCTCCCATGTTTCTTTTCTGCACCATGTATTCTTTTTTCTCCTACTCTGCTCGCTGGATATGACCTCTTGCATATAAGACTCTCTTAACCTAACTAGATATTTGGACTTGATCCTAAATAGCTGGTTTTGCCTTGATATCGTCATTGTACAGCAAGGTATCTGTCACCATGTAAGCCCATTAAGAATGGAGGATGGATGAAGAGACAGAGAACAAGAGAAGAATGACCAAAAAAGGTACTTATCCTATGTTGAAAACACAGCAAATTACAAGTGCTTATTATTTAAATGAAGTTTTGACTTCCAAAAGATGATATAACTGTTAAATTTTCAATTATATCCATGGCCTAATAGACATACTGTTACATAAACTACGATACTTCTAGCACTATCCCCTACAAAACATTTATATAATAACCTCAAATTCCATTTTGAAAACTCAATCTTTTAAGTAATGATTTATGTTTTGTAATTTCTACAAATGTTGCTACAGGGGGAAATGAGACACAAAAAGATAAATGTAGAAATTAAACTAGAATTATCTCTCTTATGTTTGATGATGCATTTATAAAGCCACATAAAAAATATGAATCATCTTTATGACAATCATTACAAAAATTACTAGTACTAGTCTTGCTTTAAGTCAGGAAATAGATTGCTTTGCTCAAAATTTAATCCAACTATTTCTTTACATATTCACTAAAGTGAACAGCATATTAAATGCTAGAGGGCAGCCAAGGACCCTACACTCTTTGCAGGGAACAATTGACATGTTTTTATCATTACAAAATCTCTAAATTTTGACAGTATAATTAGACTAAATTGCTACAGAGGCTTGTTTGTTTTGATTTACCTGACCTATCAAATTAAGTCAAAACCATCAAATAATATTTGGCAGGGATAAATAATCCCATGCCTAAGAATACCCTATTTCATAACTCATTAGAGTAGGGATTTTTAGGTAGCAATAAATAATAAAGACATTGTATATGTCAGTAATAATACTTATCATAACAGGAGTTTCTATTTTCCAAGGCTCATGACATTTTATCTTTTGCTTTTCAATTTCATAAGAATTAAATTATCTTCTGTTGTTTTCTTGTTTATGTACCATCTTTTTCTTTATTCAGAGAACTGTCTTTTGGATATTGTTCTAGTAATTTACAGTTTGTGGGCTTTAGAGGAAGATTCAGGGACAGGAAACAAAACACACGCAAAAATTGCCTTTGCTTTTGGATATTCGTAAAATGTTGTTAGAGGAGACATAATTATTTTTAAAATTAAATTTTGGGATTATAAAGTTCATTCACCAATGTTTCAGAATTATCTCAGTAACATATATAATAGTAACTTGGACTCAAAAAACCATAAGGCTTAAAAAAGTATGAAGATGCACTAAAATTATCAGAGGTTGATAATTTTTTTTAACTGTTAAATTTTTGAAATTTAGATATAAGCAGTATTTTTAAGTCTTTAAATATCATCTAAAAGTAAAACTAATGCTAGTAAGTAACATATGTAAGAGAGGTCTTCAAAGTCATTCAAGCAAAACCTACGGTTTCATTTTCTACTGGAAAAAAAATCTTAGACCAGTACCATTTGTGCATAATTGGCTCTGCTATCAGTCTTTTCCTATTTGACACAAACTCCGTAGTATCACTTTATAATCTATTATTAAAACCCATTAATTTGTGTCAATCCTTTGCTTTAAAATAGGCCAGCTCTTTATGCTTACAGAATACATTTTTATAATAGCAATAATCACCTTCTTATCCTGACCTTAACTAAGCTTTAAGCCCCTTGGTTACTTTCCCAATCCTATGGACTTCAACTTGTAGGCCTTTTCTTAATTGACAATACTCTTTCATACTGTTTTTTCTGTTGGAATGCTCTTTATTTCTAATGAGCATGATATATTTCTATACCTATGACTTGCTGTATTTATATGTTCAAAGTCAATCTCTATAAAGATTCCATATTCCATGAGCTGGGGTTGTAGCTCAGTGGTAGAGTGGTTGCCTAGCACATGTGCGGCACTGGGTTTGATCCTCAGCATCACATAAAAATACATAAATAAAAAAAAGGTTTTATGTCAATATACAATTTAGAATTGTATATTTTAAAAGGTTCCATATATTTTCAATATTTCTGCAGAAATTAAAACTATATCCCTAATGACTTTAAAATGGCTTCTTTTATAAGTGGTAAGAATGAAAGTGGTAAGAATGAGTCTTTTGTTGACAATTCTAAATCTTTGATAAAAAAATATTTTTGTTCATTTTTACATTTTACCTTTTTTATTTTGTGTCCAGTCTTTTTCAAAACCTACGATTTTGAATAAAAGGCAAGGATAAGCTATAAAACTAATAAAATCTGTTTCTAGCTGGAGGAGTACTGGTAATTTTCATAGAAACCCCCACAGGTGGCATGTTAAAATGAACCATAGAAGAGGTATAAAAAGAGGAGTAAAACAGAGGAGATGAAAACCAACCCATACATTCCCTACCACTCGTAATGAATAAGTCATCAAATCCAAAATAAGCAAGAGAAAAGAAAAACTAAAATGAGCCATGTCCTTAAACTAACCAGATTGAAGGATTACAGGCAGAAATTATTGCTGATTTAGATACTCAAGATGATTTCTTTCACAGATCCAGATTGTCATATACTCTTGATGCAAATTATTTTGAGTGTATCCGTCCTAAACCGTATAGAAAACTACTACTCTGATGAGGATTGCTAACTTGCATAGGCAGCATCAACACATTTTTTGCACAAATTATTTATGTATTAGAGGCATATTTTAAAGCAATTTTACTCAAAATAAATATCAGAAATCAGATTTTGGTTTATGCAATAATTTTATGCTAACTGAAAAACTAAAGAGATTGGCTCATAATCACTGAGTAGTCCTGGTTAGGGCAGCTGGATTCATTATCTAAACACACAGGTCTAGACCAGTGAATCTCAAATATATTTCTGGCTGTGGTGGTTGAGATGCTGTGTTAAGTAGGTAAATTTCCAGTTTATTTAATTTATAATAAAATGTCCTCACAAACAGTATTGCTAACAGGGCCAAAATGAATGTGCGCTTACATGTGTGTCCTCTCCACATATGCAGCATTTCAAATTGATGACATGTAAACTATTTAGAGACACTTACAATCCCAGATGGCTACTTAATTTTATCATGAAATTATTTAAAATCCTCAAACATTAACCAATGATAAGCTATATTGACAAAGATATATGTGATTGATTAAAATTGATGTTTATAGTAGGTGGCCAAATTATATAAACCTGCTTTGTTGTGAAACTGCATTGAAAACACCAATCATAAACATAACCTGCCATTTTAAGATAACAGTTGTATCCAATCTACTAGCTGTTGCATTTTAAATTTTTTTTACTATTTATCTGACTACTCCCTAACAAAATGCTAATATATATCTGAGACATAATCCATAAAAATAATTCAAATCTACCAAATGGAATGATTATCCAACTCTCACACACTCCCTCAAAATAGTAGGCTGAAAACACTCCTAAAGTCGTATTTGTCCCCTTTTTGTGTGTTTAATTTTATATTTCAGGAACTTGTGAGGAAAATGTCATGATGGCCATAAGAAACATCCAAGTTGTCTTGATACTCTACTTGGATCTATTATGCACTTGGTAAGATGGTGAATAATTAGCTTAAAAGGGAGAAAGCTCATATAGGTCTGGCAACAAACAGGTCCCTATCTCATCAGACAGGTAGAATATGGGACTTTGGGGGAGAATTTGAACTGACACCAAAACTCAAAGGTTTTATAACCAACATTGCTAGCTAAACTGACTTTGGACCTCCGGAGGTGTCCATCATCAAGTGACAGAGATAAAAGAAGTCAATGCTGGTTTACAGATATATCCACCAATAAACTTGCACTACCTTCTGATATTTCAGTTCCACAATGTAACAGCCCTTACAAAGGGCAAGAAAAGAAATCTTCCTAATAGTCAGACCACATTCATTTTCCTTAAAAGGCCTACACAGTGGACAGTGGATAATGATTTTCCCATTTCTCAGAATTTTGAAAGCAACAAAAACTGAGGCATTGATAACAAGTTCTGAATAAGAAGCAATAAACTTCTGGAAATGGCAAAAGTACAAAAGAATTTGTGTTCTAAGTTAGTGCCCAACTGCAAAGCATTTTCTCAGTAGCAAAGTGGAGATGATAACACTTTCTTTTTTTTTTTTAATTTTTTATTGTTGGCTGTTCAAAACATTACATAGTTCTTCATATATCATATTTCACACTTTGATTCAAGTGGGTTATGAGCTCCCATTTTTACCCCATATACAGACTGCAGAATCACATCAGTTACACATCCATTGATTTACATATTGCCATACTAGTGTCTGCTGTGTTCTGCTGCCTTTCCTATCCTCTACTATCCCCCTCCCCTCCCCTCCCCTCCCCTTTTCTCTCTCTGCCCCCTCTACTGACATTCATTTGTCCCCCTTGTATTATTTTCCCCTTTCCCCTCACTTCCTCTTGTATGTACTTTTGTATAACTCTGAGGGTCTCCTTCCATTTCCATGCAATTTCCCTTCTCTTTCCCTTTCCCTCCCATCTCTCATCTCTGTTTAATGTTAATCTTCTTCTCATGCTCTTCGACCCTACTCTGTTCTTAGTTACTCTCCTTATATCAAAGAAGACATTTGGCATTTGTTTTTTAGGGATTGGCTAGCTTCACTTAGCATAATCTGCTCTAATGCCATCCATTTCCCTGTAAATTCTATGATTTTGTCATTTTTTAATGCAGAGTAATACTCCATTGTGTATAAATGCCACATTTTTTTTATCCATTCGTCTATTGAAGGGCATCTAGGTTGGTTCCACAGTCTTG
>NW_026000241.1:29117932-29178134 GCF_001458135.2 Marmota marmota marmota | reverse complement strand
GCAGGGGGAGGGGGCGGCTCTGCCTCTCAGCAGGCCGCTGCTCCTCTTCTGCCGGTGGGTCGCAGGCCCGCCTACCTTGCAGGAGTGATTGGAAGCTCTGCCCCTCCGCGGGCCACTGGGCCTTTTCTGTCGGTGGTCACAGTTCCGCCTACCTGGCAGGCGCGGGGGGTGGGGGGCGGCTCTGCCCCTCAGCAGGCCGCTGGGCCTGCTCTGTGGGTGGTCACAGTTCTGTCTCGATGATAACACTTTCTGTGAACATCAGCCAACCTTTCTCCAGTCACTTCAGCTTGAACAATGGGCTCATACACAAGACAGTCAAGGCATCAGGTATAGAAGCAAGACATGTGGTCATAAAGGGTAGTTTTCCCTTCAACAAGACTATTCCAACTGCCACTTTCGTTAAACACATCACATGCCATCAGTGGTACTTGATACTGACTCCTTGTGGCTCCATTCCCACTGGGATCTGCTCGCCAATTTGACTATTTCCATGATGGAAGAAGGAACATCCTTCACCAGAACAAACACAGTAGATATAAATTGCCTTCCCTGAGTGCTCTACTTTTTCAATAAATATTAACCATACGCTAATAGTTATTATGGTTCTCTATAATGATACCTACTCAACTTAGCTTCTGGCCAAAGAACACATTACCAGTAAAGAATTAGGGAGAGCTTCACATCTGTGGAACCTCTTATCCTATACCACATCACCTCAGGTTGGCTTGCTTGAGACAGCAGTGAAATATCCTATTGAAGAGTTATAGTGCTGGCTAAGCATTAATAATACCTCATTAGGGATGTCCTACAAGATTTTGTGTATTTTCTGAACCTGCTAAAAGTATGATACTACCTTTTACCATAGCCAGGTACATGCATCAGGGAACCATAGTTCTTCTCTCCTGCAATCCTTAAGGGCCAGTCACAAAGCTTTGCATCCTGTTTTCCCCTTTTGGCTCTTCAGGTTTAGAGGACTGAATTTCTGAAAACTAAATGCTTCCACTAGAAGACCTAACAATGAGTCCATGGAACTTGCCTAGTCACGTTGAATTCTTTATACCATCAAGGAAATAGACAAAGGATTTGCATACTAACTTGAGAGCATAATACTAATTACCAAAGAGAAAAAAGAGTTGTGGCTGCATGATAAATGCAAGAAGGATTCAAGGAATTCACTGAGTTGCCTCCTAGTACTCATATAGCTAATGTAAAAGGTTAACAGAGGAGAAAGCAGTCCAATGAAGGGAAAACTCTAATAACTCCAGACCTTTAAAAAGAAGGATGGATTTGCATTACATTTTTAGATAAAGAATGATGATGATACAAGGTATTTACTGAAGACAAAAGGAATGGGTAGTGGAAAGCGAATTAAAAATACAATTATGGGGCTGGGGTTGTGGCTCAGCAGTAGAGTGGTTGCCTAGCACATTCAAGGCCCTAGGTTCGATCCCCAGCACCACGTGAAAATAAATTAAAAAAAAAATAAAGTGTTTGTGTCCAACTACAACTAAAAATATAAATACTTTTTAAAAAATACTAATATGCCTCTTTATTTATTTGTAGAAATGAGGCATGTAGAAGTTAGGCCTATTTCTTTCCATTTTTTACCAATCATTCTCTTCTAATGATGCATATTAGTAACATTGGCCTTATAATTCAGCCTAAAAGTTACACAAAATTAATGGAGAATTGGAACCAAGTCCAGAAAAAAATGAACATCACTCAGAGATAGATGCAGTGGTTCACAAAACTTTGTATCCACCCCTCTGTGGAGAGGGTAAACTGGATGGCTATATAAGGCAGAGTTATCATATCCTGTGGAAGATGAAGTCAGGTGGTGGTTTTTGAAGCTCAAATATGCACAGAAGAGAGTCTAAGGATTCTGAATTGACAAAATTTGGGCCAGTTCAGATTTCAGTTCAAATTGACATCATTATTTTCCCTCTCATATATTTTTGTGTGCTTCAAAGGAGAGAAACCTGAAAGTCAATTTTCCAGAGCTCTTTTAACTGGATGGTTACTGAATTAGTCTGCAAATGACAAACAGGCATTATGATGCAGAAGGAAGCAAAAAATAAAACAAAACAAAACATTGATTTCTGGCAGAAATTTAAAGAAATGCACAGGGAGACAGGAGCTTCAGTGTGAAAGGGCTTCCAAATCAGTCACTTTGGGTGCTTAAGGCGGCTTGAACATTAGAAGCCACTTCCAGGAGATTTCTGAGATTCACAGTAGCATCCAGGTGAACTTGAGGATCCTCTTTGGGACTACTGGCCTCTGATATCAGCAGATAGGTTTCCCTGGACTTCACCCCCACACTTACAATGGCTACACCTATAATTTATTTATTGTAACCCCTGCTATTTGAATATTCAGAGTGGCTTCTGACATCTGGACTAAAATCCACTCTTTTCATCAGCTTTTTTACTGTTCTGGCCAAAAGATCTGACAGGAACAATTAGAAAAAGAAAAGTTTAATCGGTGCTCAAGGTTTCAGAGCTCTCAGTACATAGATAGTTGGCTTCATTCCTCAGGGCCTTAGATGAGGCAGAACAACATGGCAGAAGAGGATGAAAGTTTCCACTATATTGCATCAGGAATCAGAGAGTGAGGGAGAGAAAGAGAGAGAGAGAGAGGGAGAGAGAGAGAGAGAGAGATCTACTCTTCAGGTACAAAACATATACCCCAAAAGTATATCCCCAATTACACTTCTTCTCCCACCACAACCTACCCACTACTACTCAGTTAATTCTGTATCATCAGATTAATTTAGTGATTGGTTAAGGCTTTCATAACCCAATCATTTCACCTCTAAACCTTACACACATGAGCTTTTGGTGGACACCTCATATTTAAACCATACATCTACCAACAGGGAAAAATGCAATAAATTTGAAATGGCCCAAGTCTTCTTTTAGAGTATTTTAAATGGAAAACAAACAACATCAAAAACTACATCAATGTTGGTCCTGGTGAAGTCCTAGATCAGGACTTCATGCTATGCAAATTGTCTTCTTCAAGCCTGTGTGTATGGTATAGAAAGGCTATTGAATTTATTCAAAATAACCACTTTTCTCTTGTTACACTTTTTAATAGAAAATGAAGGGAAAACAGTTCACCACATAAGCATGAACTCAAAATCTTTAGTCCAATGTCTGAACCCCTTCACAGTCCCTAATCACAAGGCAGGATAATCCTTGATAGATATCTCTACAGACTCCACTGTTAATCTCAGAAAATTCATTATTAGATGATATTATTACATTTAGTCTAACAACATATTTAACCTAAAAACAACTGAAATATTTTATGAATTACCCATCATCTGAGTTTATTAAAAATATGGCATTTAATATGAGGTGATATTAAATCATGACTGGGACTGTGGGAAAGGAGAAAAAAATTCCAGTCTCCTGGGCCCCAAAACATTTCATGCCAATGACCCTAATTAAGGTTTTTATTTTAAAATTAGTCCTAAAATTAATGCTGATTTAGAACAGATTCTTATGCTTCCATAATTAGGGACAATACTCCATGGGAAATCTGAAGGCAGGCTGAATTCTAAGTATTAAAAATTCAATACAAAAGTCTCTTATGTTTGTGATTTTACATTTAGTTTTAAAGAGATTACCCCTGCTTAAAAGAAAATACTTGTGAGTGTCAAAATGATATTGTGGATAAATGCTCCCAGTTAAAGCATTCAGATATTTAATTGTTGTAGAGAATCCATCATTCAAATCACTGATTATTTATTCCCTTTTCATGTCTTAAAAACAAGACTAAGTTAAAGAAGTTATTCATTAAAGATCTATTTAGCCTATAAGCAGTAAATGAAGGTCTGGGGTTATGGCTCAGCAGTAGATTGCTAGCCACACATACAAGGTCTTGGGTTTGTTCCTTAGCACCACATAATAAATAAATAAATTAAAGGTATTGTGTCCAACTACAACCACAAAAATAAATATTTTTTTTTAAAAAATTAAGAAGTAAATGAAGCTTTTCAAAATAAAAATAATCCTGGCCTCTTGGTATGTTTTCAGCAAAATGGCAAATGACAGGCAATATGGGAAGAGCTAAACAGCCAGAATGAATTCACTGTCTTTCAGCACAGAGTCAAAAATCTATCAAAATTCTATCAAGCTTCATGACTGTCTACTATACAATGTGACACCTACACCTATCAGTTACATCATCTTTAGCTTCCAGATAAGTTTCACTGTTGACATGTTCTTCTTAGCATCAAGTGACAAGAGAAAGTTTCCAGTAAAAGTTCTGAACTGCAAGCACTCCAGAGGCAGGACAACCTAATCTACACCCAAGGAAGCATTTGGGTCAACTGATAAAAATGTAGCCAGTGGCAACCAATTGTGAAGGAAGTTGATTCTGAGGCAGTTTCACAGAGGGCAGAGTGCCTGAAATGATTCCATAACTCAGCACAATTTAGCCTGAAACATGCAGGGACAAGGAGAAGAGCCAGAATAACAGCAGAGCAGCCATCACTGTCAGAGAGAGTGCAGGGGAGAAAATGTGAGTTTGAGAAAGAACAAATAAAACTGCAATCAGCAAATATCTCTGAGAAGTAGGATTTTCTAAAGGAGAGAAAGCAGAGTGGAGAAGAGAAATGCTGAATATTTTTAGGGAATACCCTTAAGTCCTT
Source organism: Marmota marmota marmota (assembly GCF_001458135.2). Classification (NCBI taxonomy): domain Eukaryota; kingdom Metazoa; phylum Chordata; class Mammalia; order Rodentia; family Sciuridae; genus Marmota; species Marmota marmota. Next base: position 29,173,477 of record NW_026000241.1, on the reverse strand, counting down.
TAAAAATATAGTATATGATGATTGGCACTGTGGGAAAGGAGAAAAAAATTCCAGTCTCCTGGAATTATTTTTATGAGAAAATAATGATAACTGCCATTTGTTGACGCTTAACGATATGCCAGACATTGTATCAGGCCCATTATTTCATTATCTTTTTCCATCCTTGGAACAGACAACACCTGAAGACACATGTTATTATCATTTTGTACATGAAGACACTATGGTCTGGAAGCTAAGTGACTTGTCCAAATCACAACCAGCAAGAGTCAATATTTGATTCCAAATCCACCTGGCTTGTGGTCCAAACTCTCTTCTCATTGAAAACTGTGTGAACCCTATACTTCACAGGGTATATGTACATATGTAGACACATTTAAACATAGACCAGTCATATGTACATATTCTCACAGTATCATTCATACACATATCTCAGGGCATTGTGACCACTGTGCTCAGCACTGTGAGGATAAAAATTAGACCATATCTGCACTTGGCTCACTTACTACTTTGAAAATCTGAGAAGGCATAAAAATCATGAGGAAAGGGATACATGTTTAAGAGATAAATTGCAATAGGTTAGGTTAGAATATGCAAAACATTCATAACCCTTTTCAGGGACTTTCATTGTATTGCAGCCTTTTCCCTAGAGAGGGCAAATACTACATAAAATTGTAAAGTGTAGAAATCAAGGAAGGACATTGTAAATTTCTTTTACAGGAAAAAGTATCAGTATTCAGTAAAATTCTGGTATCTCAAAGGGAATTTTAAAGTTCATTGATATTATTTATCACATAAATAAGTAGCCTTTGGGGGTATTGCAGGGGAGAGATGGGAAAGCACATAGAAACTATCCAAATGATTCATGAACTGAAGGTTGAGTTCCCAGATAAAGAGCTAAAACATAAATATACATGTTTCCAATAAAGAAACTTCCAGAGATTGGTAAATACTGTTATTGTGTTTTTACCTGCAATTTGAAACTAAAAATGGAGGCTTCTACAATGTATTCAAGATGATAATGAAATCATAAACTACCACTTTGTTTGTCCACCTTATTCAGCTCTCCTTTTTAAAATCTCTTCCATGCTCATTTTTAGTTCATGAAATCTAGGATAACTTTCCCTGGTAATGTAAAGAGGAAAAAACATGTGGATAAATAGTTTCTGTGCCTATAGGTGACATGAGAGCAAACCAGGATCTTCTCAGTACCTGCCAAGCTTCAGCAACTCCATAGCCTTCTTTGTATCTCATTGTTCTCTAAACTAAGGGAATTGGATTAGAGGATGTGTACAAATTTTCCAGGCCTTTCTTTTATGATTCTATGTGTTCAGCTGCTAACCAAGGCTGACTCCAGGGAGTAGCTTTCCATGGGAATGTCACCATCCATATCATGTACCTTAATTTCAGCTCCGGTTTATTTTGTTTTGGTATGAACTGCTTCACGTTTTTAACAGAAACATCAATATCTATTTGTTTAAACTGATATTGTGATAACTGACATGATGGAATTTTGTTACTTTGAAACCTCTCATGGAAACTTCCCCCTAGGTGTGTTCTAGAAATAATGCCCTGTCCACACATTTTAAACACCTGGCAGTGTCTTCTTTTCCTCCTTTAACAGAGGAGATCAGTTTCATTGGTCCTTTTCAATGAGGTCAATGAATACCTCATTCTTTCCAATCTCTCCTTTTCTTTCCCAACTTTATTTTATATATTCTAACAAGTGACTTTGCTGAGCCTCTTACACACTATGTGACCAAACTCAGTGTGACTTGAATGTCAGAAAAGAAAGCCCTTGCATTTCCATTTTGATCATTTGAAGAGTACGCCAATCACTTTCTTATTCTAGCAAGAATAAGTCTGGTCACCACTGCCAAGTGATTATCAAATTTCTCTTGCTTTTGTAATAAGCGTTTGGGATTTCAGCTAACTGAGGAAAGGCTCCCTGAGACTCTCGCTGCAGCTGGATTCCCTGAATTATCTTCATCTGGCCCACATCTCAGTACCTCACTTGAGCTAAGGCCTGACAGCTAGATTATAATGTTGCCTTTGTGTAACATGAAAAATTGTCATATTTGTCCATCATATGTAAATTTATCAAGTCTGGCATCCACCAGATAGTTTTGAGAAAAGAATGCTTTTGGAAGTGGTCTCTTTTGAGTTTTGAAGCAGCAGAGGTTTTTTGTTAGTTTTGTTGTTTTATTTCCAAACCAGTAATTTAATCCATTCATTTAAAAAGAACTGTTGTTCAGGTCGAGAAAACTTAGTCTAGAAACTTCCTTTATAATGGTCTCCATGTTGATAAACTATACCATAAATCCTGTTTACCAAAATCCATATGATTTTGAAGAGTAATGCAGAATTTTGAGAAATAACAAATGGACTATGGCCCCATTTCCCACCTAGGACAGTAACCAGAAAACCATCTCATCTGGGTGGTTCAGTGGAATATGTCAACTGAAAGAGAGACAGGCACCTAGGGAGGAACCCCTGCCCTCACGTGCTCCCCCATCAGTCTCCTCCCCTGTGGCCTTATGATAGCAAGTGCTCTTACCACTGTTCTGCTGACCTACCACCTCTGCAGACCTGCTCTTCAAAACTGATTTTACCTCTCATAGAATTACCAGCACACTATTTAGAAGGACTTCATCATAGCCAATCACACTGAGGATGTTCTCCAATGTAAGGGTTATTTTTTTTATTGGTTGTTCAAAACATTACAAAGCTCATGACATATCATCTTCCATACATTTGATTCAAGTGGGTTATGAACTCCCATTTTTTACCCCAAATACAAGTTGCAGAAGGGTTATTTTAATCACTGTATTCACTTGCCAGTGCTGCCCTAAAACAAACTACCACAAACTTCTTTGCCTAAAAGCACAGGAATTTTTTTCCTTATGGTTCTGAAAACCAGAAGTCAAAAATCAACATGGCACAGAACTGCAGTCCCTCAAGTCGCTGGTGTCTTGCCTCGCTTCTTCCACCCCTGGTGACTCCAAGCACATCTTGGCTTGTGGAGTCATCACTGCAATCTTTACCTCTATCTTCAGATCACTGCCTCCACTTCTGTTTGGCTTCTGTTGGTATTTCTGCATGGAATCTCCCTCTGCCTCTATTTTATAAGGACCCTTGGGACAGTATTCAGAGTCCACCAAGGTAATCCAAGGTAATCTTTTCATTTCAAAATTTAGTCCAACTGCAAATGACCCCTTTTTCCAAATAAGGTTAAAATATAAAAATTCCATAGCTTAGGACTTGATACTTTGTGCAGCCAGTATTCAACCTACTATGGTCAGACAGAAGTTCAGGGCCATAAAAATTTAAGTCCTTAGGATCCTTAGGAAAAAAAACAATTTACTATTTCCTCTGTTAAAGACTTACTACCAAGTACCTCCGTGTTCACATATATCACACTATAAACTGTCCTCTTAATATTCCTTATTAACAATGAATATTTGTCCGAAGATGGGGCATTTATCCTATGAAATCCTCTATATCAAAGTGTTCTCTGTATTTTATGTCATACCCACATCCTACTTATTCTCTGAAACACTTTTTAATATTTTGTTTAATAAAAATATTTGCTATATTAAAAACTATATTTATTTTCAGACAGGCAGGGTATCTAACTGGCAATACTAGAGTTATCATTCTTTTCTTCATCAACTATTTCTTGAGTTCCCTACACTGTACCAAGGTCTCTGAGAGAAACTGCCTTTAATGCCCAAACCCCTTACTTTTAATTTACCAAGGTGTCCTAGGGATTCTTAGGAGAACATTCTGGTAGCCTATTTTACCAGCAAACTCCTCAGTGGAGACAGGCATATGTGTAGTGAGGTGGAGCCAAGTTTCTGAGAAATGAGGCCCGCTTGATGTACCCACTTGACATCCCCAAGTTTTAAGTAACATTTGGGGCATTCAGTATATTACTAGAAAGTCCTTATAAAATTCCTTCAGGAAAGCATGAATTCAGCCAGGGTGTCAGTGAGCAAATGAAGGTAGAATGGAATGATTTACATCTCCATCCCAGAATGTATTCAGATAAGGAAGTTCCATAATCAATAGTTGACTATGGTGGGGGCTAAATGCCTAAGAAGAATAAACTAAAATCTTCTAAGTCTACAAAAAAAATCACTCTACTCTGAAGATTCAAAAATTAGCCAAAGATTTTATTTTCAGACAGGCAGGGTGTCTGACTGACAAGGTAGTTGGGCAGGGAGCCATGTGAAGGAAATCTTCCTGAAGAGAAGCCAGGAATCACACTGAGCCAGAAAAAATTAAGCTTATTATTGGAATAATAAATTGAATGTATATTTATTGTAGATTACTTGTAAATGCATTCTAAAAGACTAAAATCATTCATAATTCCTATCACCCAGATACAATTACAATTAACATTCTGCTCTATTTCCTCTCCTTCTGTAACAGTATCTGTTTATTGTTCAGTAATTTGAAGCTGTTTTACATATATTCTTTTGCATTTCACTTTTTCACTTAACATTGCAATCAGAATACTTTTCCACTTTATTAGGTATTTTTTGCAAACATGATTTCAAGAGTGTATAATATCCTATTATGTAACTGTACTTAAGCAGTCTTCATTGTTAGACATTTGTTTCAAATTTCATGCCATATAAATCATGCTGAAGCAAATACCTTAGTACATAATTCTTTATATGGATATTGATTATTACATAGTATATGGTCCTAAATATAGAAATACTAGATAAGGAAAATTAACACTTCTAAGACTCATGACACATCACAAATAATTGTTATTAAATTATATGTATAAACAGCATAGTTCCTGTCATATAAAAAGTACTAAACCATATGTAATTTTTATTAATTGGTTGCAATTCAAAAACATTAGACCAATTTATATTCCCATTTCCGTATCCTTTAACTATCATTTTATCAGAAATACTTCTCTGGATCCCATTTGAAGTTTGTGATGAATCCCAAGTTCTATCCATCCATCAACACCAACTACCTACTTCTAGTTTCTGTGCTGGAGTCAGATGTGGCACTAGCTGTATTTCAGTCCCTCTAACTGATCAATCAGAAATGTTCCAATGTTCCAACAAGCTCTCTCTAAATCTAATCCATTAGGGACATTCAGTACACAGTTAATACTTTCTAAAATGTGGTGTTAAGATAAGAAAGATTTGACACAGAAACAGACAGACAGCATATATGTCCACATCAAAATGAGGATTGTTCTGCATGGTTTGGTATTTCTACAAAAAATCTTTCTTTTACATAAACCCTGTCCAACACAAAAGTAGCAAAGTTAACTTTCTATTTCATAAAGCACTTAAAACACTGTTACTATAAACATTTGCTTCTCCATCCCATATTGTAAAAGACACTCTTGATTTAATACATAGACTTGTGTTGCAGTTGCCTTGCACTTGAACATAAGGATGATTTATAACAGCTTCTTACAAATGTGTTCTGCACACAATCCAAAAGGACTGACCTTTGGTCACTATTAAAATTGGGAAGAAATTAGCTTGCTAAAAGGCAATATCATATCCCTTATTCAGCTATTATGAACTTCCACTTGAAATATAACATATTTTAAACCTATGTTCCTATTCTTTCCATGTCTGGATTTGATATCATACTCCATACTATTACATCAGTGGGTCAGTGTGTTTTGTAAAATTGTAAAATTTCACCCCAGTGTTTCTTATAATAAGAAGAACTCATTTATCTTGTAAGAAAAATGATCTCTTCCTTGAAGTTTCATCATGAATTTCTCTTGTTTATCACCAAGTCAACATGGGGCCATTATCAAAGGCTTTGTGCACCACTGTTACAAGTGAACTCTACTTTACAAGATCAGTAACTGTAGACATTACATTGCATAGAATGTTCATTTCAGTTTGAAGGTCAAGGGTAGAGTTTCTGCCCCAAAGCCCATAACTTTCCACAGCACAGGCCATGTGTTCAGCATTACATTCATATTTTAGATTGTGAACAACCAAAACTCTGCAGATGAGCATTCAAGATAAATTAAACAAAGACAAATATTAACCTATGGTCTCAACACACATAGTCTGAGAACACTGTGAGGACAGGGAACACACATATTCATCATTATATAGACACTTTAAACAGTGCATTTGGAGAGATGATTGTTGGAAAAGGAAGAAAATGGGAGAAGGAAGTTGAAGGAAGAGAAAGGAGGAAGGGACGGCGAGAAGCAGGGAAGGAAGAGAATCAGAGTCAACACCCACATGCAACAACTCACTTAGCTTTACCACTCATTTCCTACTGGTCCACCTGTCCTTAAACTCTGATGCTATTTGTTTTGATTTATAACCTTTGTCATACCTGACTTTGACCTGGGTTCCTGGCTTTATTTTCTTTTATTGCTGATTTTGGCTTTTGTAATACAATCTTACCTGTTGGTGATTGTGTCTCTGATTTCTAATTACTATCCTTAGTCTGCTCTTCAAGTGCATTACTTTATTTTTTCCAGGTTCTTCTGTGTGCATCATTGATTTAACTTGGAACTCTCTAAACTGGACTTTAGCTAAATTTGCCTTTAAACAGAAACAGCCAAATCTCCTAATGCTGAATATGAACCTCACCATAAGTTCAACTAGCCCAGCTATTTCAAGAGAATCTATAGTCAGATTTCCCTAGAACTCTAAATTTTTAATTGCTCTGAAGGTAATTCCAAATGTTTTTATGAATCTTCAATAACAACCAATAGAATTCAAAAAGAAAGGATTGTTACATGCAATTTAGGAAGGATTTCCCCATCTGCCCAAAAGTAATTATCATGAAGGTTGTCTACACAGAGAACAGCTATAGGTAAATAGAGGCTCTCTGACAGATGTGCTTGTGTGCTTCCCACCCTCCCCTCTCTTTCCCCGTCCCTCCCTCCCTCTCTTTCACTCACAGACACCCAAACACCAACAAAAGTATTTGAAAGCTTTTCTTAGACTTAGGTAGTCAATCTTTGATAATAGTAAAAAGAATATAACCTTATGTTTCAAATCTGAGTTCTTATGTTTACAATTATGTGTATATGTATTATTGTTTTTTTCATTTCTTCTTTCCTTCTTTCCTTTTGCAGTACTGGGGGTGGAACCCAGGGCTTCACAAATGCTAGGCAAGTGTTCTACTACTGAGCAACATTCCCAGCAAAAATATATTGTTGTTGTTAAATAAAACTGAGACTAGAGACTTGGGAAGCCAAAGCAGGAGGATTACAAGTTTAGGCTAGTCTCAGCAATTTAGCAAGACACTGTATCCTGTCTTAAAACAAAACAAAACAAAACAAAAAATCGGGAAAAGGACTGGGGATGTAACAGGATTCAATCCCTAGTACTGGTGGGGATTGGGAGGGTGGGTTGAAAGAAAAGAAAACACCTTGTGAAATACTCATAGTCAGAAATTTAGAGTAAATAAAAGAATGAAAATAACCTGTAATCTATTACCCTGAAATTAATGCTAAAGCGAATTTTAACAGGTTTTTCTATTTTTATGTGATTCGCTGTTTTTATGTGATTCTGTGAGTCTGTCTTATGTTTTTAACTTACTTTTTAAAAAGGTGTACACACATTAAAAAAAACATGTATGCATCTTTTATCTATTTTTAATTGCCAATATCTACTATGTATTTTATGTCATCAAATAATAATAACTTACTACATTTTCTTTGCTTATTTTGTGTTGTGATAAAGAGACTATGAGCTTATTTAAATAATTGACTTTTGACTTTTTTAGAATGTTTACACCTTAGTTACTTAACTTCTTGGTATTTTTTTTTTCTTCAAACCCTATAAAATGCAAAAGAAAAAAAGAAAGAAAAAAATGAAGAAAGAAAAAAAAAGACAGAAAAACTCAGAACCTCAAAAACCTCAAAAGGCAATTGTGAGATTACTTATACAGTGCACATAATAAGCATTAAATAAGCATAGATTCTTATCTTTTATTTTTCCTAAAGTGAAGACATATTATTACCTCCTACACTCCTCCAAAAAAAAATTATCAACAGTAAAAACAGATCATAAGTAAATATTGCATGCATTTTCAAACTGTACAGATAATCTGGATAAACAAGAAGTTGACTTTTCCTATTATTACCAGGAATTGCAAACAAATTTTAGATGGCATACTAAATTCAATCAATTTGAATTGGAAATTTTGAGATTATTTTTAGAGTACATTTAGAGAAAACAAAATTCAGATTATTTCTATAAAATGAAACTTACTTTAGAGAATATAATTAATTGTAGAAATTAATTTCAAAATTATAAGATTAGAACTATTTCAAAATTAAATTAATTTACTTACTCAAATTCTAAAATAAATTAATGTTATGCACATCCTTTCTATTGCACACATTTAATGGTATTTAAATGTGTAATTTATTCCTCCTAATGTATTTTGAATCTTTTAATTCAATTCATATTTTTTATTTTTTTGAAAGCTATGATATAGACTATCTCAGAATATCCAAAGTTTATTTTAGGACCACAATATTACCTTCTAGAATATCATGTCTTTTAATCTTGATATTCCATGGAAATAAATTTACATGTACTTTGAAATTAATCACTTAAAGACTTTTAACTAAGTCTGTGAAGTTTTACTTATGCATATTGGAATTTGGAGAGAATGAGTAATTGAAGAAAATAAAATCTTATGTTTGAATGTTCTATATTGCACTTGATTTAAGGGATAATTATAGAAACAGAACTGTCCCTAACAAAGACTTCAGAACCACTTAGCACAGAAATGGCCATCAGACAAACTAAAGGGGAAGAGCTAGATGAAAAAAAAAAAATCCCTGGAATATACTGATATACTGAATAGCAATACTGAAAAACATTGGTATTATACTGAAAATATATGTATTTTTTTCAGTATATTGTTAATATACTTAAAAGCAATCACAAATACTGTATTCTATACCATGCCCTGGCTCTTCTTTCCATTTAATCCAATAAAAAAATGCTTAAATTTATCTTACAAAAGAGCATGCCAGGGTTGTAAGAGACAAAGTGAGGAGAGCCAAGAAGAATTCTAAACTCAAAACTCAGAGCTGACATTTCTAAAATGGGATCCAAAGTCAGAAGTAAAATTATGTTCATGAGTTGGAAGTACACAAAAGTCAAATATCCAGATGAATTAAATGATTGAATAAAAGTGCAGAGATAAGATGACCTTGTAATTGTACCACTTTTGACTTCCACAAAGAAACATTTCATGCTCTAGCCAACTGGCACATGACCATTGTGAAAATCAACTGTAGGAAGCAAGTGAGTAAGACAAAAATATAATAAACAAGCCATGGTGATAAGAGTGAAAAGCAAAAAACATGTGTGGACAAAAGAGAATTCGTCTGTCCATAGACTAGCAGGATGCCTTCTATTTTAGGCCCATTTGCACACTTCTGATAAAGAACATTTTGGCCAAAGTGTCTTCTGTCTGTCCTTTAAAATGCTTTTATACCTGCCTACTCTTCCTCTCTGTAATTTAATTGAATTAAAAATGAAATATTTGAGCATCAGATGTCTATCTGTTTATCCATCTATCTGATATTGGTCTAAGGAGACAAAGAATACATATCTCAACAAGAAACTGTGTTCCTTCCAGGAAGTTGAAAAAGAGTGTGGGAAATGAACAAGTAATACAAGTGGATGTCACAAGGTGAGGAGTGAGATTCTTTACAAGGGCAGCAGAAGGAGAGATTACATTCAGTTGAAGAGATTTAGAAAAGGCTTTAAAGCAGGTGACATTTCAGAAACAACCTGAAAACATGTAAGATTTTTGTCAGGTGGAGCAAGGGAAGGGTTATTTTCTAGATAGCATACAACCTATGAATCTAGTTGAATAAAAGAGATAGGAGCTGGGTGTCAGAAAGGAGTCACCCATATGTGGCCAGGGGTTCACAAGCAGGAGCTAAGAAACTGCCTCAACATCTCTAGTGTCAATTTTATTCATTCCAAATAGAGATTTTGATGCACTTTCTAATGCTTTTTAATTGTTCCCAACAGCCCTCACATTTGGAAAACTGGAAATCAATCTTATGAAATAATGTTTTATTATATCTAATAATAACTAGGATGTTTCTTAGGATCACAGAAATTGAAATACTTTTTCTTTGTGGGCAACTTTTGGCTATCATTGGTTTAATAAACTTTCTAGAGCTATATGCCTCTTTTACAAAGTATCTTTGTGCAGTTCTTTTAAAAATTATTTATGCCCATCAAGCAAGACATGAAGCCTTTTCTAAATCTCTTCAACTGCATGTAATTTCATGAAGACTTGAAAATTTTTTGTCAGAGTTTAATCTTACATTTCCTTAGGTTATATCCTAAATGAAATATACAACACATGTGTGTATCCATGTGCTTATATTGACAGGTGCTGTGTTTTTCCAAGTCTTAAAGTCATGCATTGTGCTAGATTATTGAAATATTTAGATAAACATTCTAATTCATTTCCCAACTGAGAACATTTTAAGTCAATTAGAAAGTAAATTACATTTACCAGTTATAGCTTCATAGGAGATTTTGGAAGTTCTGTGGTTATAATTTTCTGAAATATCTAGAGTGCCTTTCTGATTCAAGAGACAACAGTCTTCTGTCCCTCCTGATATGAATTAGATAATTCTATTGCTCTGTAGATGTTCTGAAGGCTAAAGACTCCAAATAGCAATGCTAAATTTATTGAGAGAATAGAAATCCCATTTTAGCCTTCTTGTCTCTGCCCTTTGGGTGAACAACAGACCAAAGAAATAAGAAGACATGTATTTATTCACAAAGGATACCCTCACTTAGGAAATAATATGTATTCTTGAAATCTTCTTTAGTTAATTGAAGAGATTATTTATTGAGAAATAATTTATTGAAACCTGGGATTAAATACATAATTGATTCAACATCTCCAGAGTTACTAGCCATCCGTGTTGTAAATGCTACATATCTAGGAAGCATAACTCACACAATCCTGTTTCAGAATGTGGGCAAATCCTTGGAAGCATCTCTTTCCTTCTTAATCCCAAAATGTTACTCTGGCTGGCAGTTTTTTCACCTGTACCCTCTCTTCTGATTTTCTCCTTGGCATACAGTTGAGTGCTTTCTCTGCTCTCCTGTATTGCCCAAGGCTATTTTGAGCTTTGTGTTCACATTACTTTGAAATACTTGTTGACCTGTTGTTTACAAGATATTGTTAGGGAATAGAGGGGAAACTTTATATTTTCTTCCTCTTCCCTGTCTTCATTGACACCAGATTTGAACTTTGTATATGTTGTCTCCCAAACTTAGAAGTTAAACTGGAAGATCTGAATCAAAGAGCAGAATCTCACTCTGGGAATAAATTTTCCTTGATGCTTTTAATTTGCTGATTAATTTGGTGAATCACATGGACCCCTTCATAAGAGATGCTACAAGGTTTTGTTGCTGTTTCTTTAAAATGAATTAATAGTTTGATGTAAAATTTCAAACTATAACCCCTGTAGCATGAATCTAGAATTGTTAATAATATGTCAGAAAATAACATTCTGAGTTATTCCTTAACATAATAAAGAAAATACAGCTAATGTCCTGAAAAAAAAAAGAGATTTGAGAAAGCAGTTTGTCATTTTTAGTAATATGGATTTACTAAAATCAACAATTGACTGAAATAATGATATTGAAGCAGCAAATAAAATAGCCCTTTTCTCTTCCTTTTCCTAAAAATGATCAAATGGTCCTGGAACATTTAGAAAAATAAGTAAATGTTTTTGTGATATCAGAATACTTTTTATTTCATTCAGTTTTCTCTCTCTAAATGAAATCACTTTACTAAAATTAAAAAAAAAAAAACACAAAATGCCACCTCATGATGGCCATTATGAATTTTTTACACCAAAATTAAATGGACAATTGTAGAGGTTTATCCCCCTGGACTTCTTAGTCACTTTTGACATTGACTCCTTCTTCTTGAATAATCTTAAAATTATTTTCTCTATCATCTCCCAAGATTCTGATAATTTTCCTTAATTCCTATTAGTAATGATGTTCTCTGTTAGTATCCTTCAGTTTTTATCTTCTCCTCCTCCCTGTAAATATGGGATTTTCTTCAATTTTTCTCTTATGATCCCAGTTAACTTTGTCCTGGAACATTTTAGTCAATCCTATAACTTCAACTACTGTCTGTTCAGCATTGAGTTTCAAATCGATGTTTGCCTATCAGATCTCTCTCTTGAGCTATAGTCAATATGTCCATATACTTTATACATCATCTATCTCTGAATCATTAGATTCCCAGGTACACTCAGAATTTTTCCTATCTTATTTCTGGACCTAACCCTTCAGCACACTGTAATATGGTCACCTTCCACCCAAAAAGCTGAGTCAGAACCTGGGCAGTCAAGTTGAATATTTCTATCTTTTCCAACCACATTCAAACTTTGACCCAGTCCTATTGATCCAACCTCTTTAAGTATCTCCCATACCAATCCTGTTCTCTCCACTCTTACCACTACTACTGCAATTCAGGCATTCATCATTTTTATGTGAAGTACACAATAACTTCCTAACATATCCCCTAAGTTCATTCTGAAATTATCTATCCACATTCCACACTGAACCTAAATCTTATATTTTCTATGCAGTGACTGCAAAGAAATCATATAACAATTTCATCCAAGTGTTGGGGGAGGAGTAGGGTAATATGAGGGTGACATCTTTAATTAAATAAATCATAATCACCATAGAGTAACTGGGAAGATGTTATTGATGAGATTATAATTGTTTTATAATGTTTATTTAGAATTGTCAAAATCTTTTAAAGGAGGCCATATTCTTTTTGTGAATGTTGAATGAGAGTATGTGGTGTAAAGAAAGAAAGAGGAAAGGAAAAGAAAAGCTAAGAAACAATTCTGAATAAAATCCAGTGGGTCCACATTATCCTTAGAATAAAGAGTCATTATGGCCCTGATTTGTCTGCCACAGCTTCTCATCAATGGTTACATAAATAGTATATAGAACTAAAAGTGAAAAACTGCTATTTGAAGCCTTAATGACTTTTCACATGCTTTGCACATACTTGAAATACCCCAATTATACTCCCCCATGAAAACTCTGCAAACACACAGCACACACACACACACACACACACACACACACACTCACACACACACACAAAAACACCCTCTGGTTCCTATTTTCTTTTCCTTCAAACAAACAAACAAAAAAGCTCTTATAGTTGCCTTACAAAATCTTCTTTGACAATAAAGAAAATTTTGCAGTTAAATAACATGCCTCTAGTCTTTGTTTGCAATTTTATATGTTGTGTGAATACCTCTATTATATTACTTATAACAGTGTAAAGAAACACATGGTTTCTGCATCTCTATTTCTAATGTACAGTGAACTTCTGAGGATAAAAATCAAGTTTTTTATCTTAGTAACCCCAACATCAAGCGTGGCATGTGAATAAATGTTTTCTAAAAACTTGAGGACGATTAAAAATAGTTTAGTAAATAAGAGGCCAAAACAAATTCCTTAATGCAGTTTTAAAAAATGTTAACACTTCCCTCATATTCACAAATTACTGACCCCTTTTGCAGGATTATGTAATGGGGGTACTAAAGTTTAAGGTACTACAATGAAAGTCATTAAAGGCCAAAGAAGACCAAAGAAGACATAAAATTCCATATATTTTTTTTTTATTCTGTAAAAGTAGCTAGTTAAATAAATTAGGCTGAGTTCATTTGGTGATTTTTTTCTTTAATTGACTTTAAAACTCAAATTTATAAGCCTATTAAGAAAAGAAGAAAAATTTCTTCTTGTAAGACAGTATGTAAAAAATTTTGTGAACATAAAATAGCCTGCATAAATTATATTGCAAATTGTTTAAAAAATAGCCCTATAAGAAAGATAACTTGCTATATTAGCTAAGATTATCTTTTATTATTTTATTATGTGTATTAATTATTATGTACCAACTGGTTAGACAGGTAAGCTTAAATTTGTTCCTGTTGAATATACAATTAAAAGATACCAAGAACTTTGAAGAATTACAATAATGATATATTGATGACCACTCTGAAAATCTGCTTAAAAAATGTCTGTTTGTCTGCTCTCCTTATCTATCTTCTGTTATGCTAAAGAACTGCACGGGGAACTGAAGAAATGAAAACAGCTTTTATTTAATGCTCACATGCTTTGCACATACTGAAAACCATCCAGTCTGAAAACCAGTCTTTGCACACATAGTAATTGTGTGAGAGGTGGTCTCTCTCTTGTCACACAATTACTGTATACACAGTATGAAACTAGAATCCAAAGTAAGATGACAGCTTGCAGTCACCTACACAATCAAGGAAAGAGTCCCCTTCAGGTCTTGTGATGGATGCTTCCTATGCTATATCAGCACCTGGGCACTGTGGGGTACTAGGACCCAACAGGCTGTCAATCAGGGCACATAGCCCAGTCTTTAGTCTTTTGTCAACTCTCCCTCTATAGCATTCTTGAACTTACTTCCTTGACTCTCTTAACCTCTAGCTATCCACTCAACTCGTTAGTTCTTCATTTACTTTTTATTTCACCTATTTGAAAGAAATTTATTTATATATTCTTTAAAAATTTATATAGTATACTCACCTTTGGCGAGATCTGTGCATGGTGTGTGGGGCATTAAATATGAGAACAAGTGATGTCATTGTCCTTGTGAATTTTTTATCTTTTGTGGGTGGGATAAGCATTTTTCAAAGACTCGCTTAAATCTGTAGATGCTGACTTGGCTGAGTTAAAGGAAGAGGCTGGCAGGGGGCGGGGGCAGGCGGCTCTGGAGCTGTGACCACTGCGGAGGCCACAGAGGCAGCTGCTGGGCCCTGGTCCAAGAGTCAGCCTGCTCCCTGTGGATTCGAATGGGCCTTGGCACAAATGGCGGCAGAGCAGTTGATGGGCCGGTCCAGCGTGAGCGCCCAGGACGAGGCCAAGGCAGGTCGTTCCTGGCCTGTCAGCGGCCTCAGCAATGTCGCTGCTGCTGCTGCACAGGGCCCAGGCAGATGAGCAGGAACACAGATTCTCAGAAAAGGCTCCATCCCGGTGGTCTGTACCTTGGGCCACTTCTGAACCTAAAGTCTCGAATTTCCCAGTCGAAGGCCTGGCCCTGGAATAATCTCTTGCATTTGGTCTAAAGTTGATCAGTGGTTTAATTGCATTTTCACATCCAAGCATGGATGTTAACGACTCTAGGAGTGGCTTTCACTTAGGACGGATGGTTTTCAGAATGGTGGACTGGAGCAAGGCAGGAAAGTCAGTTTCAAGATAAAGAAGAAGTTGTTTTATGGATGAATACTGTTGGGCCCTTCCAAAATCACCACAAAACATAAAAGTACTTTTCACTTCTAATCTGTGTGGGGTCAAAAAAAAGTAACAGTCATTAGCATAAAACACTGAGAGAAGCACTTCAAGGAGTTGAATTGGAATTTAATGGTCTGGATATTAAATTTAAAGATGATGTGATGCCAACCACTTACTGTGAAATTGATTTTGATAAAGAAAAGAGAGATGCCTTTGTTTATGCTACAAAACTCACTACCGGTACCAGATGTACATAGAAGATTTACCAATGTGGGGTATTGTTGGTGAAGCAGACAAAAATGGAGAAGATTGTTAAATTTGGACCTACAAAAAGCTTGAAATAGTTTTGGAAGTCAAATTGATGAAGGAAAGGTGAAACTGGTTCCCAATAACAAAATACAGATGTCATATTTGGTAAAATGGAAAAAGTCAGATGTAAAATTTGAAGATCGATTTCACTAATATCTTGATCCGTGCTTTTTTCAACAGAGGATTCACTGGTTTTGAATTTCAACTCCTTCAAGGTGGTAATCTTCTTGGTAGGCTTAGTTTCAATGATTTTAATGAGAACTTAAGGAAAGAGTATGCCCCGTACAGTAAGGAAGAAGAAATGGAGGACATGGATAGAGACTTAGGAGATGGATATGGATGGAAGCAGATGCATGTAGTTGTATTTAGACCATCAAGTCACCAGCCAATATTTTTCTCTCTCATTCTTTCTGGATGTCAGATAATTGCTGTCTCTCATTGGTATTATTGTTGGAATGATACAAGATTTATATATCTTTCTATGCTACTACATCTCCAGGGTATGGTTATTTTGGAGGAAGTCTCTATGCTAGACAAGGAGAAAGAAGATGGATAAAACAGATGTTCACTGGGGCATTCCTTATCCCAGCTGCAGTGTGTTGCAGGCCTTCTTCATCAATTTTATAGCCACTTCTTACCATGCTTCAAGAGCCATTCCTTTGGGAACAATGGTGGCTGCTTTTGCATCTGTTTTTTGGTTATTCTTCTTCTAAATCTTATTGTTATAATACTTGGCTGAAATTTGTCAGGTCAACACAAATTCCTTTGTCTGTCAGTGCTATACCTCGTCCTATGCCAGAGAAAAAAATATTTTATGGAGCCTGCAGTTATTGTTTGCCTGGGAGGAATTTTACCTTTTGGCTCTATCTTTATTGAAATGTATTTCATCTTCACATCTTTCTGGGCATGTGAGGTCTATTATGTCTATGGCTTCATGGTGCTGGTGCTGGTCAACCTTTGTGTTGTGACCATCTGGGTTGCATTGTGTGCACATACTTCTTACTAAATGCAGAGGATTATATGTGGTAATGGACAAGTTTTCTCTCTGCTGAATCAACTTCAATCTATGTTTACATGTATTCCTTTTATGAAGATGTATTGCTTATTTCAAACATCATTTTACTTTGGATATATGATGTTATTTAGCATAGCCTTGGGATAATGTGTGGAGCAGTTGTTTACATGGGAACAAGGACCTTTGTCCAAGAAAATATATACTAATGTGAAAATTGACTAGAGACACAAGAAAACTTGGAACTTTGGATCAATTTCTCTTTTGTAGGGGTGGAACTTGCACAGCAAAAAAGCACAAGAAGAGATTTGGGCTTTGGGCTGGGGATATGGCTCAAGAGGTAACATGCTCCTCTGGTATGTGCGGGGCACTGGGTTCGATCCTCAGCACCACATAAAAATGAAATAAAGATGTTCTGTACACCGAAATCTAAAAAATAAATATTAAAATCTCTCTCTCTCTCTCTCTCTCTCTCTCTCTGAAAAAAAAAAGAGATTTGGGCTTAATACTGGGTACTGTGTGGGTCTCTATCACCATCTATTTCCGGGGATCCTAGGTTTCTACTGACTGCTTTCTCCACCTGTTCACAGCAAATAGTTGGATTTTATGCAGTAGGCATTACTACAGTACATGGCTAACCTTCCCCAAAACCAGCTGACTAAAGATGAAACAGATAAGCTCAGTAAAGAGGACAGATAACTTATTTAACTCATTTGTTCCAATAAAATAAATAGAAGGAAACTTGGATGCTAATATTACATGAGTAGAAATCTTCCTGGCACTTAGTGTTTCTACATTGTTGAAAAATGACCTTCCAGAAAGATTACTTTTCTCCTCTTATTTTTACTGTCATCGTCGACCTATCGTGAGATATTTTCATATATTGAATCTGGGTTCTTTTTGACCTGTTATAGGTTTTCTCCCCTCCAATTCAACTGCATCCTTTTTTAAAGAGAGAATTAAAAAATATTAACTTCTGCATGTAATATATCTGCTGTCATCTTAATGGAACCAACTTCCCATTTATTCATCTTAAAATTGTCCAGTTACATCTTAATTCTAAGAATAGAAGATACAGTCTGAAGATAGAGGTGTACTCTCTACAATGTAATCTACTCTACAGTTAGAAAGTCAAGTTGTAAATGGAGAAGATAATTTGTTTTTATTAAAAATTTTGAGATAAACTACATTTTTAACTGAATGTCTAAAGGATTACCTTCCCCTCACCCAGGTTAATTTTATACCTTTTTGAGTTTGAATGAAGGCTTTACATAAGATATTAAAAGCAAAGGGGGATGGGTAATAAATGTATATAACATTAAGTAATATAATGTAGGTATAGATTCCCAGATGCATCTGGATGTACAGATAGACGATGGAGTATTTTTTTTTTCTGATGATGATTGGTGTAGACATGTGTGAATTTGGGTGGCTTTTTACATCTTGCCTACCATTGCATGAAACATTGGGGTTTCTTCAAAATGTGTGTGTCATACTTCTTTTGGAAGTGGGTTTGTTTTCTTCTGTTTCTTGTGTGAGACTCCTACAGGAGCTAAATTTGTAATTAGAAACATTTAATTTTGTTGATCCTCTCTGGGACACATAAGTAACATCTAAAGCATTACTGCTTTAGAATATTCAAATAAAATTTCCTGATATATATATATATATATATATATATATATATATAAACTTTCCAAGAGTCATAGGAGAAAATATACAGGATGATGAAAGTGTCTGATGAAGTGAAAGAGAATTTTCTTTCTTGTTTTTTATATTCTCTATTAATTCTTCCTTGTTCTATTTATTTCTCTTCTCAGAAATTGTCCATCAGTTGCCCATTGACTAAATTTTTGTTTTTCAGACATCTTCATACCATTGGGAACTATTATATTAGAATATTCTACAGAGACATTGCTCTGATGTATCCAAATATTTTTGAATACATGTATATAATTTTTAATTATGTATTTTCAACTTGTGTAATTTTTTGGAATAATTAAGCTTACTGCCTACTTTGTAAACATAGGAAAGAGAAAATTTGGTTATCAAATGACCTTTAAAGGAACTTTGGGGCCTATTCCAATTGATGAAGCTCTATTTAAATTGTATCAAGTTTATGAGAAAATGAAAATTCTCCTTTTTGTGAGAATTTGTGACTAGAACTAGATTGGAGAGAAAAGTAAGAATAGTGTTTAAAGTCCCATGATTTTCCTGAGGATTAATAACAAAGTTGTCTTATGTGAGATACTAAATTACAATGTGCTAAAAGTCCCAGCAGCCTCTTAAACTATGATAGTTCTATGCCAAGATAAGATTCAGTCATACCAGATGTCATTTAAAGCACTGTAAAACCAGTGTCCACTTATGACACTTGAGGCCGACTGATTTTGCATATGGAGTAAACTTTGTATAAATATTAATTTGACACTGTCAGCTCCACATATTCAGAGTTAGTGTTATATAAATTGTCAACCCACAGTCAGGTTGCAGAGGGGGTGGATATACTCTGGGGAACCCATCTTATCATTCTCCCCCACATATTTTTTAAGGAAGGGAACTGACAGAATCAAGGGCACAATAAGGAGAACTGCAGATATTATGGGTCCTCTCTGAGGATTGTGCTGTTTGAGGACAATTGCACACCTGTCTTTATGATTCCCCTTTTCTTAGTACAAATTTCCCTTTTCCTAGCACCAGAGAATGGGTTTACCAGTCAGGACAAAAATTAGTAAGAAACTTTAGTTCAGAACACAAAGCCTTTACCTTAGGAATTAAGGATATGGTATTATTTCCAGGAAACAGGGCTTTTCTAGACTTTTTTGAAATTTTAAGAGCTGTGAATTCCATCCCATGGGGGAGCAGGAAACACAAAGAACAGAGATTTCCTTAGCCAAAAAGAACCGAGGCAAGTCATTTACTCTCATAAGTCACAAGTTCATGCAGCTCTTGCTATGCTTGCCTCTGCCTCACCTATCTGACCTATTTGACATGGTGCCAGATTCAATCTTTCAGATTAAGCCACTTGTTTAGTCCCTTCTTAGGATTATGATTTAGGCTGACTGCAGGAATTGAGGTGCCTCTGGCTAGTTTGTTGCTCCCTCAATGGCTCATGCTGATTCTCACCCACCTGAGACTTTCAAAGTCATGGGCAAAAATAGCTAGTTCTTGTTGAAAATTATAAACACGTTCATGGTCAGTGCCTACTGCAGAGCCTCACCCTGAGCATGCAGCTCTATTTTATGCTAAGTTGGATTAGCTCAACACTTTTCTTGAGAAAGCTCCAAATACCCACTTTCTGCCTCATCTGCTTTCACCAACGTTTATCAGCAGCATCTTACTATACAGCATCCATTTTACGGTTCCCCCCCCTCCCTTCTTCTGGTGAAGGTTTTCTACCTCAACCTCATGGAGTAGCTATTTAGGTTTCCAAAAAGTATTAATTAACCACATACTTCCTTCATAACAAAGTTATGTTGCAACAGCATCATTTCTTTGGCAAAACAGTTTTGAGTCTGTTAAATCAATTTCTACTTATTGGTTAATATTAATGGTGGTTCAAAGATGACAGTGATAAAAATATGGTATATTTAACAGGTAGAGCTTACTAAGCCATATACAAAATTGGAAAGTACACTAGACTGTCCAGTTTGAAGTGCTTCTTTCCTGTATGAGTAGCTATTTGTAAAGCTGATTTACAGTGTGGCAAGGAAGAAAATAGGATGGTATATATCCCTAGAGATGCTTCAAGAATTGCAAAGAAGGCATTGTTCTCAAGCAGCATGTACCATAAATTCTTATGGTATAGCAGAGGAAGCAGTGAACCATTTCTTTATACTCTTTCCATCCTGCCAGAATTCTAAAATTAAAATAGGAGAGAGTGAACAGGAGCCACTACTCTGAAATCAGAGTGGACAGCACCAAACTGCAGATCTGTGACTGGTTCTAACTCAACATGAGCATGTGTGACCTTGGACAAGGATGGACTACAGTATTCTCCGCTGCTTTCTGTTGTTTATTTTTTGACAGACACCAAATATATTCTCTGCTATTGTGAAGATAACATGAAATAATAGTCTTCATATGTCACAAAATTGTGTAATATTTCATATACCAAAAACTTGTATATATGAAAGATTATATAATTTGACATGTAATAAATAATGAATACAGATAAATGAAATATATTGGTTGCATATTTCTAGCTACTGATTATGCAATAAGGCAGATTTATTACAATAATTCCATTGGTCTTACTTTACCATTCTACATGGGTTTCCTTTCACTTTCTTTACTTGTATCTTAATATACTGATTTCAATGGCTAAGTCTACTGACCAATAGGCAAATTTTTTTAGATGAATAGAATATTTTTATGCATTCATAGAATAAATCAAGAATCTGTGCCTTCCTGTTTTCTTAATCTTTTTGGATTACAAATGCCAAGTCACAGATACCTTGTCTAGGATTTTCAGTGGGTCCTCAAACATAGCTTATTAACTAGACATTATCTAGCTAATTGTTGGCTAACTAACAAGGGAGTGAAGAGTAGTTTCAGCATTATGAAGGCTCTCAGATTTCTATTCTATTCATCTTTAAATTACAAGATTCTCCTAGCTTTTTAAAGTTTACTTCATGTGATATTCTGAAAACTAAGTTTTTGTAAGAGAAAGAAATTAAGAAGAATTATATTTGATACAATCTACAAGTCATAGCAAATTAACATATTTAAGGAAACCAAGTGAGATATTTGAAATGTTATTTGAATTATTATAATTTACTTCTTTATTAAAAAGCAATTATATGATTGCTGAGAGCCATAGCCAAGTAGGAATGATGCATGGCAATTTCTTTGTCAGCCTAGGCTATGGCTCTCAGCATATGATTCAGATTCAAAGTGGTTTCTCAAAGAAATATGAAACCTGAATTGGAAAGTGACAAGACCCATCACAGAGCTATTTTGTACACTAGTAATGCAACCCCTGGTCAGTTTACTAAAGATCCCAAGTGGCAGATTAATTATTTAGCAGTGGAATAAATTGAAAAGTTGGCCCCATCTACTTCAATACAAATTGAAACAGCCGACTCTGCAAAACTCTCAGCAATAATCACAGAAAAATGCAAGTGCATTTGAAATCAGATTTTGTATTTGGTCTAACATTATTGTCTCCCATTTTTTTCCCACTGAAAAACCCTCAAATCCATTCGCCCTCCCCAGCTCATCCATTTTCCAGCCTCCAGTCCCACTCTTGACACTAACCAATATCTCCCTAATGCAGTATTTCTTGCCTGCATCTTCCCTCCTTCCCTGCTTCTTCCTTCCTTCCTACATATAATGTACACAGTGCACTGAGGGGTAGGTGAGAGAGCACAGGACCATATATTTCCAAGAGATAAGTTACCATCTAATGGTGAGTGTGGGGGACAGTGAGAATGACATGAAAAAAAGAATTAGGAATAATTAGGAATTAATTTCTGTCATTCTCAAGCAGGGATAGGTGACAAATATCTTCACTCTGCTTATTCCCTTCCCATCACTTCTAATGGGGACAATTTGGAATCTGGTTTGTCAGGTTCTGCTACCAAAATATGAAATTGGAATATAAAATTTATTCTGATGTGAACCACAGAAGATGCTGGATTTCACTTAATACAATGAAGGAACAGTTTAGCGATGAGGTCTCTGTAAGGAACAACAATCCTTAGTCCCTGTAGACCTCATCCCCCAATGATGATTGCTTTCTGCCACTCTCTCCTTTATCCCTCTCTGCCCATTTCCAAACTCTTCTTGGGATTTAGAAATAAGTGGGAGGAAGAAAGAAGCATAATCATTAGAGACCTTCTTATTCAGCTGTGTTAATTCTCCTTAGGCTGCAACTTTGCATATGAGCTCTTAACCCCACAAAATGTATTATTGAATGCATGGTCTATTTAATTAGTTTTAAGTCATCCTCCTTCCTGGCTTTTCTGAAATAACAAACACAAAATATCTCAGGATAATGCATACATTCAAACCAGAAGAATTTAAATAGGGTTCAATGGGATGCTGTATAGCAGGTGCCTTTTATACCCTTTTTTTCCCTCTAGTGTATCTGGAAAATCAAAATACATTTGGTGGGAAGGGAGTATGGAAAAATACTCACTGGTATAAAGAGAGAATAAAGTATGTTGTAATGTCATAGAAAAATAATTTAGCAAATTCATAGTAGGTTAGTGTAAAGTCAAACATTCTTTTTTCCCTCAAAACTAAATCTCTTAGTAATATCACTGGACTAAACATTCTAAAAATGGGGGAAGCTCTCAAGTGAGAGTGTATCAGCTCTGCAAGTGACTGTCACTTTCCCATTCCTCTACCTCAATCCAGTTCACACTTTTATGATTGGCTTCTTTTTTGACCCAAGTTTGTTAATCATGTCCATCTGTAGGCAAATTGCTCTTCCAAATTAGCAACACTGAGCTCTCAAGCTGCTCACATTTTTTTTCCTTCCCTTGATAAAATCTTTGGAGCATGCATTTTCTTGACACTTATTTCTGAAATAATCCCCAATTATGGATATTTTAAAGGGTTCAAGGGGCTCACAAAATAACTCTGGTTTTGCATATAGTGTATTGCTTTTCATCTGATCCAAAATTGCCTAGAGAAGAGAATTTCCTTAGAGAAACAGGCACATTGCCTTCAATATTCCTCTACTTTCTAGAGACTGGTGGTGAGATCTAAGTAGTAACTGGTCAGGGATTAGGGTTTCCTCTATTCCACCAGGCCAACACACTTCCAGAACAACAGCTTCCAAGGGTGTAACAAACTCC
Organism: Marmota marmota marmota; assembly: GCF_001458135.2. NCBI lineage: Eukaryota > Metazoa > Chordata > Mammalia > Rodentia > Sciuridae > Marmota > Marmota marmota. The sequence continues at coordinate 29,150,024 of NW_026000241.1, read as the reverse complement.
TTGTCTCCTTTCTGGATCTTCCTGATCTATCCAAGGGCTTTATTGTCAGAAATTCTCCATTATATTCTCTTTCCTGGGTACTCTATGACAACACACAAACACTTGAAAGAATTTTACTATAGGAAACTGTTTTTAATTTAGTGTTTTTTTTTTCTTTCACCTTTCAAAGATAAAATAGACCTGAATTTCCATATCCAACCCAAGGGGCTTTGCCTGATGAATTGGCATTGAGTAGGAGAACTAAGTACATAGGAATTGGGGTAGGGAATGAGATGTAGAGCCAGAAGACCCAAGTCAGAGTTACAGTTTTAGGATTATCAGCTGCATAACCTTGGGCAAGTATTTTCATCCCTCTGAGCTGTGGCTTTCTTCATCAGTTAAGTGGAATTAATAACACTACTTGACTTTCCTGATTCCCAGGGTTGGAGTGAGGCTAGATTGAAATCACATGGGTGAATATGCTAAACAAACTGAAAAGCATAACAGAACCAATTAGTTCCTATTAATATGCTGAGAATATTATCTAATTGCTTATAAATGCATGTTGCTTGTACACTCACACTGTCATTGGGTAAATAAAACCTTGCTTCTGCTGAGTACAGGTTTGTGCATATAACCCTTCAGTGAAGAAAATTACATTTACTTTTAAGCAACTATTTCATACTTATATCTGTTGCCAAGTTTACATCTCCAAGAAAAACACATCTCTCATTCAATCCTCTGAAAAATCAGATTCAGGAATCTCATTTTTCTCTGCAGGAAATTGAGATATAAAGATACTAATTGTTATTGAAGGGAGGGCTTCCCATATTTTCTTTCCTGTAACTCTAGTCCTGAGTGATATCCTTGTCACAGATGGGGTCTTAAATGTCAACCAAAAATTCATCTGGTGAGATTTGGTCCTCAACCTATGGTTCTATTGAAAGTGGTGGGACCTTAAGGTGGGGAACTGGGGTAGCAAGGTAGGCCACTGGGTTGTGTCCATAAAGGGAATATTGGGACCTCAGCCCTCCTCTCTTGGCTGCCATGAGTTCTACAGTTTCTCTCATCATGTACTTTCCACTGATGTACTGTTTCTCCACAGGTCCTAAAGCAATGAGGCCAACTGATCATGCACTGCAACCACTTCAACCATGAGCCAGATATCTTTTCTCCTTATAGGTTGATTATCTCAGCAACAGAAAGCTGACTAACACACTTGTTTATTTGTGTTCTGTTGTCTACAACTTTGAGATATGTTGTGTTTTCCTTTCAAATATGACCCAGTGCATAATCCCATATTGGTAAGTATGGGAAAGTTTCTATAGTAAATAAATCTAGTTACCTTGGCTCAGTTCAGAGTTCTCTTATGTTGATCTTAAGACCTTATTTTTCAATTACACATGTTAAAGTGTGGTAGAACTAGATTCTAGAGAAAACTTTTTTTTTTTTTTTGACAAGTGCAGGTTTAAGTTGATGACTGGAGTTAGTATGTAGTAACTCTGTAAGAATGTAAATCTGTGCTCTTTAAAAGGCTATTACTAAACATGCCACACAAATAGGAAAACAGAGAATGGTAGATATAAAGTTTTGTAATTCTATCTCTACTGCTAATTATATTAACACAACTATTAATATATTGTTGTACACCTCCATCCTTCTCTAGAAGTTACATCTTCCTACACTAAAATTCTGTGTTCTTTTTTATCCAGCATTCTCTCATAATCATTCTTCCATTTCACAATTTACTTTCTTCATGATTTTCATTTGTAGTGATCATGAGTTATTCTCTCATATAATGCCCACAAATATACCTATTTATTGGATATTTATGTTATTATTTTCATATTTTGGAATATGTCCCTAGAATATTCTGCCTACTAAATTAAATGTTATTAGTGATTTTAATGTAAGTTATGAAGTCATTTCTCAATGTTATAGAAAAATTTTTAATTGATCTATTGATTGATTGGTATATTCTTTTAGTCTTTCAAATAAACACAAACTTAATAAGTTTCTAATATTTGCCAGATACTTTGGTATATGGAAGAAACACATGATCTTCATTCAAATGATTTTAATTCCTATGGGCCAGCATTACTTAAGGATCCCAAGGACAAAAGGACTGACTTGTTCAAATTTTTATTGAGAAGACATCATTGTTAGTTTGCTAATTCCCTTTGAGAATTTCCTTCTTTCTTTTCCTTTCCCTCCTCTACTTCTCACTTGTATAGGTGTCCTGGGGTCAGTTACTGATTTCCTCCTTTGTCAAATGAGAATAATTGTATCTATGCCAAGGGATTGTTGCCTGAACTCAGCATTGTATGTCCCAAGACAGTGCCTAGTATATAGTAAGCACTCTCTACACATTACTTGTTATTGTTTTTATTTCTATGATAGAGAAAGTGAAATAAATCCTCTCAATTGTCCCAAGGAATGGACAAGTAAGAACTGTGGCATCATGTCCATCTTTTAAGAAGCTGTTTGTGTATTTAAACAAACAAATGACAAAGCAGTAAATTTCATCTTTCTTGCAAGTATAGAGGAACAGATGAATTAGTACACAGACAGTAGGATTTTGTTTGTTCTTACTGTGGCAAATTGTTGCTAAATGTTACAAAGGTCTGCTAAGTCCGGAAAAAGAAAATATATGCCATTCAGTTTTTGGTTACCTGTAACCTAGGAAAGTTTCTAAATTTAAGATATGGGAATGGTGACAGTGTGCTCAAAGTTATATGGGTTAAAACATCTACATTGTACCCTAAGATAAACTTAACTATGCTGAATTGAATTGATAGCGGTCTGATAGGTGTGCTGAATGATCAAGCCACACAACTCAACCTGCTGTTTAATCCAACTTGTGTTCTAATCAAATTTTTAAATAAGTCCATTCTTCCTTACATGTATGTATAATATACATATGGTATTTATTTTCATTTATATTTCTAGGCTTTGTTCTAAGCCTTATCATTAACAGCATATATTTGAGTAAAGAAATATGTGGCTAGGTAAGTTCTATGGATGGTATATAAATTGAAATTCACATTGTCTTGATTTAAAAAGGCTAACTCAACAAGGATGCATATCTTAAGATGTCTGACATATGTATGTCAATCAACAAACTATTGTTAGAAATTACATATGACACAAAAATTCTGAGTAAGTTTTATTTATTCCATTGTGATCACACCTATTTTTGCGATCTGCTACATATAAAAGTATGTACCATATGTTCTTACCACAGAAGCAAGTCAGGGTGGTATATGGCAAAATTATTCCAAGCTGCCAAAGGAATAAAAATACTTCACTGTCATAGCTTTACTTTCCTACAGATCAGTCCATACATCGCTGTTTTCATTGTCGGGGTAAAGTCGCTTTCTTAAATACTTACATCTTAAATAGCTACAAGATATTTTTTAAAATCCCAAAGTCTTTTGTACTCCATTAGACCTGTACGAAAGGAAAAGAATACACTGAGCCCTGATGCAATTCTTAGGTAACAGAGAAGTGGGAAAAGGCCAGAAGGTTTCAGAACAAGCAGCGAAGTCAGTGAAGCAGAAAGTAAATTCAAATATTTGGCCAATGACAAGTAAACCAGAAAGGAGACACGCCAGCCGTTCACCCTGGAAAGTTACCGAACATTTATTCTGGTCCAAGTTTTATTTATTATACGAAAAAGGAACAAGTTTTCTATGGGGGTGGAGTCTCTTACTCCTTATTGGATAAATAAGGAACTAAATTTCCCTGTAGGTCGATATTGCCTTAGGGGTTGCGTCTACAGGCCCCTTTCTTCCTAGGAATAATAATGTAATGCCCATGGGCAAATGTTCTGGTGGGACTGCCGCCTTGGGGACATAACCCCTAGACACCTCTCCTAGGGCGGCTGTGGGGCTGTGGTCTATCGCCTGCGCTCAATCTTGGAAGTCAGGCCACACTGTTTGCAAACTCTCCTCTCAAACTCCATCTTCTGGAGCAGGGCAGTGAGCTGCGCCGCATCCTCTTTCCCGCTTGCTACCTCTGAGCGGCTGCGGATGGTGAGGCTTAGGCGGCCAACACAGGCAGCAAGTGGCGCTGAGCACTGAGCACCCAGCCAATGCTGTTGTGCCTCTTTCCTTCAGGAGGCGGCGGTGCAGAGCCTAAGCCCGAGCCGAGCCCAAGCAGGAGCTCAAGATCAAGCTGGAGCCCAAGCCCGAGCCCAACCGGAGCCCGAGCCGGAGCCAGAGCCCGAGCCGAGACCCAGCCCGCCTTTCTTGGAAGCCTTTTGAGTCAGCAGGGCTACGTCGCCCGAGGCTGCGCCTCCGCTCCTCCCCAAGCAAAGTAACAGTAACTGAGGAGCAGCCTCTGCCGAGTGAGCAGAGCTGTGGCTGTGGGCAGCCAGCGGCACAGAAGACCCTTTGGGCCCCGAGGTAGTTTGGTTTCTGTGAAGAAGAAAGAGGGGTTGGCGGGCAGCTGTGGATTCCACAGCCACCACCACCACCCCCCCACCCCCACCCCCGCAACTCTTTGCAAAGCTGCTTGAAAAGTCTCCACATGGATTTGGTGGCAGCGGCGGCGGCACTGCCTGCTTTTGTGGCGCTCTTGCTCCTCTCCCTTTGGCCTCTTCTGGGGCCAGACCAAGGCCAGTTCTCTGCAGCTGAGTGTCCCTGGTGGCTTGCGGGTGGGTTGGGCGTCAGGCGCCCCGACGAATGACCCCAGCCCCAGCCCCGGGATTGTGCGATGTGGAGCTGGCTCCTTGTCTGGGCGGGGAGCAAGGATTTGGGGAAACTTTCGCGGCCCTCTGAGGTGAGGTGGTCACAGGGTAGAAGAAGAGATGACCTGGAGTTTGTGTCACATGGGACGCAGGACACTGAGCTGGGCTCCACTTGGCGCAGGTAACTTTGGTCTTCACGATCCGATCCAGTGTTCTTCCCTGAGGCTCTCTTGGGGAGCAGGTTGGCACGACTGTGCTGTAGTGTATGGAGACATTGCTTTTCCGGGGGAACTAGTGGCCTTGGTGTCCAGCGCAGGCTGCACTAGGTTATCGGGGAAGAGAGAAAGAAAGAGTAGGTAGGTTTCTGGGGACAACTGCTCTGTTACTCGCGGTGCTGGATTGTTGCTGTCTGCCACCAGAGTGTTCCAAAAATGCTCCGGGGAAGCCATTGTCAGAAACGCAAAGGCACTGACTGACCTTGGCGCTCTTTGCCAGGTGCTTTTGTCCTGGGAATAACCTTCCTTGACTCTTGTCCAACTACTTCCCCATCTCTCCCCTAGTCCCCATTCTCCTCTCCCAGCGCTGCATTGCTCCTGGGTTGGTCCTGTGGGTTAGGGCACTGCTTGGAATATGTGTTTGTTGGCAGAGTCTTTTAAGATGTTTTGATTCTAAGGATCTCTGCAGAATTGTCCTGTGCAGCCAGGTCTGGGCGCCCAGTCCCAGGATCCTGAGCCACCAGTAGGAGCCCGCTCTTCTGCAAAGCCAAGGAGAAGCTGGCTCCCCACCTCTCAGAGCCAGCCTGCTTGATGGTGGCTCTAAACAACTACTGTTCACTGGGGAACCCTGAAAGAGGGATGAGAGGGGATGAGAGTGGTCTTTCATATTAGGCCTTTGGGTTCTAAGGAAAGTCATTCAAATGAGTCCATGACCTCTGTTTTCCTGGACCCGTCCTCTGTTCTCTTCCAGTTTTGTTATTCTTTCTATAGGTTGGTTGCTTCTATCCTTCTCTCCTCAGGGGGGTGGGGGCTCTGAAGTTTCACCAGGTGGACGCTGGGGAGTGGGCTCCAGGGCGCTTTTCTGCCTCCCACTGATTATGACAAGTTTTTTGGCTAGCCCACCCAGCTCAGTTTGGCTGGTGGGCACATCTGCTGCCTTGGTTCCAGGTGCAGATGGAAACGCAGCAGTGGCCAAGAGCTGATGGTGAAGAAGGGAAAAGTGACAGCGACGCTCCTGGCTGAGCCTGCAGGATACAGAGAAAGAACTTATTTTGTCCTTGACAATTTCTCTCATTGTTGTGACTACCTGGTTTCCTGGAAATAAATTCACATTGCTTTCCAGAGACATCATTTATTTACTTTCCATCTCCCCACCTCCCCCCAGTAGAAAAGGAGTAAGACCACAACCTGAGTCTGATCAAGCGGCAGCATGTACTGTCCACCCAGGCAGCGGTTATGAAATGATAGCACGCAGAAGGAAAGCCATGTATATATTCGATGGGCAAAGAGGGCAACAGCTCTATGCAATGAGTGATCAGGTGGCTTAATTAAATTCTCTTTGGACTAAGTGTTACTGCATGCATCATTATTCAATGCCATGTTTGGAACCATGCTTGATGTGACTCATTATATGTGACTCATTATATGCAGGCAAGTTGGAGAGAGCATTGATTTGTGCACACTGTTTGTCATTCCACGGAGAGCCTAACTTGAACGGGCATGTAGTTTGTTAATTGAATGTTTGAACTCTACCAGTTGTATGATTAAACTCACATGTATTCAAGAGTTGTAACTTAATGCCCCAACAGCTGATGGAAACTTTTTTGTAAACAAACTTTTTAAAAGTGTTATTAATCCTTTCATGAACAAGTAAATATTAAACAAATGCAGAAGTGCTTTTCTAATACCTGCAGTTAGATTTCTCAAATGAACAACCAGATTCTTAGATATTCAGTTCTAAGTGATTTAGCTAATATGACTGGATTTTCTTTAGTGGCAAAACATAACATTTGACTTTAAGTTAAATTTTATGCACAGAATGTATAGTCCTAACAAATGCAATTCTCACAGGATTGTATCTCAAAAATTTGCCAATAGTATCTACATATAGATCTGTATATGAGTTAAGCCTGTAGAAGGGTCATGGCAAATTTTCCTACTATTATAACTATGGAAAAAAATTAAATCACGTCTTTGGCCTTTTGTTCAACTGTTGATCCAGCTTTTTCACTTTGTGTGGAGAATAAATTGCAGCTTTTAGATGCAGTCTTCTCAATGACCTAGAGAGGGACTATTGTCTCTTTAGTGTGATGCAAGTCCAGAAATGCAGCTCAAGATCAGTCTGGATGCCAGTTCCTGGCAGGTCCCAATGCTGATCCCTGAGGACCTTGCAACTCATTTAAGCAGTGCCACTTCCCTTGTTCCTGACTCCTTGTTATCTCTGACACAAAATTAATTGCTCTTATGATTATTTCCTATTAGGGAGAGTCACTGTAGCTTGTTTTAAGGTTTGCCTTTTACTTTTCTGGTTTTGATTGGCCAGCATCCTTGGTGTCTCCATGCCTTCAAACTCCAAGTTCTAATCACTAGTAATGATATGTAACTGCACATTTCTGGGACTGGTTTTCCTCTCCCTAGTTCCCTTATATCTGACTGCTGATTTTCCTAGATTGTGAGATGTCATTTGTGTCTGGCCTGCCAAGATGGAAGGAGGCAGGTTGGGCTGCTCTTTGGGCATTGGCATGTGTGCAGTTGACAGCTCTTCTCTTGGTGAATTTGAAAAATAAATCAACCCCTCTGCTATTCCACCCCTCTCCCACACTTCCTCCTACTCCTCTAGCAACAAAAAGTTCCACATACATCTATACAAACTTACAACTTTTGTGTTTTCTTTTGGAGCCAGATATATCTTAAAAATTGGCAATAGGACTATCCACTACCCAAGGTCAATACCAATTCTCCCATCCAATCTTACATGTCCAACAATGATGACTGATTACATATTTTATAGCCTTAAATATATAGTCATCCAGCATAATTTCATATAGAGGAAGTGTGTTGGTTCCTACTAATATTTTTGAAGTGCATATTTTTGAAGTTTACTCCAGGTGTTATTAAAGAGAGTGAATCATACTAAATTTGGATCTGTGCTGCTCCCAAGTCTCTTATTTGCTCTTCATGAAGGTCAGGAAGAGGAATGTTGGAAGGTGGATAACAGGAAACATCAAGGGAGTTTACAGATTATCCTTACAGACAAAAGAAAGAGCACAGGGATTGTGTGTGTATATGTGTATTTTTGCTCTCTTAATTTTTGTTAACAAGGAAAAAAAAGTCCTATTTTTGACTTATGTATTGGGATCAGCCTTTGACTTTGTCCAAACAGATTTATTTCTTATTCTGTCAATGTAAAAATTTCCCTCTGTGTATTCCTTTCAGACTCTCCCATTTGATCATATGTATTTGGTCTGTGTTCTTATATCAAATGATGTTTCTCTACCTAACAAGGTTGTAATTGCTTTTGAAACTGACTTGTTTTTTCATCAGAATCCATGCTGTTTGTCATGGTTACTGAAAAATAGTACAAGACATATCAATTTATGATATATCTTTAAATGGTATTTGATAACAAAGTGAATAATACATCAGACAGGCTACTTTTTATTTCAGCTGAAGTCAAAAGCAAACCTCCATATCTATGAAATAATCTTTTAATGTCATAGAATGTTTATTTGTTATGCTTACCTGTTTGTAAATGAAAGAGAGACTTTATGTTTCATTTTTTAAATGGGAATGGAAAACTAGAGTACTACATTGGCTGATTATTTTTGAAATAAGTGAAATAAATTACATTAAATGAAATAAGTTACATAAAACTACATTTTGGAAAACTTCTTTAAAATTTTTTTAATATTTACAATGTGAATTCTGAGGTAGACAGTTCACAAACTTGATACTTCATCTTATTGACAACATGTTTTATGAAAACATTCTTAAACAATGTAGCTGCACATAAGAAGTCTTGTAAGTTCTGTGAAGACTTTATTTTCAGAGGTGTGTTTATTTTCCTTTTAGATTCTTGCAGCAATTCTTTTGATTTGCAGTTAATATTTTGGTAATAAAAACTGAATTTACATAATTAAAAACTTGGTTCTTTGAGGTTTTCCCAGATTGTTGAGACCAGGCCTGGGATGTGAGATTGTATTGATTCTGTGGTGGAACATTGGCGCTTCTCCACTTCACTCTCGTTGAACTTTCTGGTGCTCTTCTTTGTGTGTTGATAATCCATAAAAATTCCAAGTGGCTTATTTTGCCACTTAAAGTTGTTTTAGGAACAAATTATGTCATCCTAAAGAAATTATTTGTGTTTCTGCTTGAATTGTTGAATTCTGTTAATAAAAATGATGTGGGCAGTGCTGATTAAATTCTTCAGGTGTCATTCTAGTAATTTTAATAAGAGAAATTTGGAAATAAATACAATGATACAGCATATAATTATTTCTTACATTTATTTTGTTGGGAAAGCTGAAAATTGATTGTATCTTAACAGTGATAGTATTTCATTGTCCCAAGTTCTAGGTTTGAAAGAAGCTACAGGCATTCAGGGATAGGATTCAAACTTTGTATTTATATTATTGGGAAGACTGTGGAAAATAGCTCATTATTTTTCTATAGTTGGAGAAACTGAAGTGGAAAATAAACTGTATAGAATCTATATAGTCATCCTTCCCTACCACAGTCTATCTTCTGCTTTTTTAAAAAAAATTTAGTTGTAAATGGATACAATATCTTTATTTTTCATTTATGTATTTTTATATGGTCCTGAGAATTGAATCCAGTGCCTCACGAATGCTAGGTGAGTGTTCTACCACTGAGCCACTACCCCAGTCCTCTCCTCTGCATTTTAATGAGAGAACAATCAGTCTTCTTTCAGATTCGGATCTATTTATATAAAACCTTCCAAATTAATTCTATTCCTTAAGCAGTTGTTCAGGCTGATTCCCGAACCCTGTTCAAGGCAGTAGCTGACCAGCCACAGAAATCCTCCTAATCCTAGCTGGACAGTGAGTGACCCAGCAGCTGCTTAGGTGGTGTTCTTGTCACAGATTCTTGTAGTGATTTGCCTTGGGTCATTCAGCAAATTCAAAAGGAGAGAGGAAGCCTTTCTAGGGTCCCTACTATCACCCAGGGAATGATGGCTGACTGCATTATGACCATTGGGTTCTTGCGCTGCAAGGTGCCCTAGGGTTTTGCTACTTGGAATTTGGTCATGGACCAACAGCAGCAGCACCTGGGAACTTGTGATGATTTGTGATCAGAACCAATGCCAGACCTACTGGTCAGAATTTGTGTTTTAGTAAAAATCCTTGGGTGATGTTTTTGAATATTTGATTTTTTATCAACAACTAAAAGAATTTTTTTAAAAATTATGTTTTGGGCTGGGGATATAGCTCAGTTGGTAGAGTGCTTGCCTTGCATGCACAAGGCCCTGGGTTGAACATTTAATTTTGAGAATCATTGCTCTAGGACAAAGTGAGCTTAAAAAGATGGCCACATGCACTTTGTTGTAGAATTGTAAGACTGTTGTGAAAGATAAATTATGACATGCAACAAATTTCCCTGTATTGATATTTCACATTTCAGACACATCAGAACAATATGACATAGGCTTTTTTAAAGAAACCTCAGACAATATGAAGTAAATATTTTCATAAGAAAAGAATAATAAGTCTTAGTAGTTTGGGTTATGAGTTTTTCGTATAAGAATGTTTAGAGGTAACATACTATCTAAGGAACCAAATGGGCTATATGCAAATCATTTTTACTTAGCATAATGTTATGTTGGTACAGGAAATAGCATTGCCTTTTGACATTAAGTTTCTTGATTTATAACACTTTTTTTCTTCCAAGTATAATCTAAGACCTTTTTAATAAGCAGTTGATTTATAGGACAGTCAAATTTAATGAGAGAGAGCTAGGTAGAATGCATGAACTATCATAGCATTATTTTTATCATCTTTTATGCTCGTATTTAAGAACAGGAATTCTTGTCAGTTTTCTCAAGAGAAAAACTATGATGTAATGACACTATTCATATCAAAACACAATTTTGCTTGCATTTTATAGCTTGCTTTACCATTCTTTTAGAAAATGATTTTTTCCCAGAAGACCTAATTGCCTTCTTATTAATGAGCCTGTAAGTGGTTTTTGTTATCCGTATCCTATTCTAAATGTATCTTCTTGTTCTAGCTGTTTCAGCAGTGAGGTCTCTGATTAAGTCACAATTGGTATATTTGTTTTTGCCATTCACTAGTGATTCAGAAAAATACAGGCAGAATGACATGGCTATTTCAGGGACTACTAAAAGGCAAGAAGTATAAATTAATGTTAACCCATAATAGTTGGTCACATTTTGACATAAGCTGGATTTGGGTGCAATATATGGCTGCATTCTCTGTATTTTTATACTATCATTGAAAATCTACTTACTTTGCACAAAATTCAAAGAACATAGTTTTTAGATTCATAAATAGTCAACATGACCCCTGTATTTACTTAATTCTAACATTCATGTTTGAAGAAAGAGTCTCATTGAAGACAGATCACTAAAAGGGGAGAGCTAGTAATGGAAAAACTCTGAAAGTCACTTTCATACATCCCCAAGAGTTATAGTGTTCTGACTTGCTACTTTTTAAATTTTACTCCAAATTCTAGAGCTTGTCTTTTTTAATGCCTCTACTTTTATTCCTGTCAACAATAGTAAGGGTTATTTGTTCTTTCATGTGTTAAAGAGGACAGTTTTTCCCAAGGCGATTGCAGAAACAGTGATAGGATCTACCATTTATGGAGGGCCTGTGACCTGCCAGCCCTTATCATCAATGCCTTACACATTTTCCATTCCTTACAATAAAACTTTCAGATTGGAATCATCTCCATTGCAGAAAAGGCTGAGAGGGGGAAGTAATAGCTGGCCCTAATATGCTGTGTGAGGAGTGGGTCAAGTCAAGCTTCCATGCACAAATACATTCAATGTATACTGAAAGCAAAGTTTTATAGACTCCAAAAACTTTAGAGTGCAGGTATTTAAGAAGCACTTACTGTTGTACTTCATTGGTCTCTAGCACTTCTTCAAGATTTATTTTAACTTTTCTTTCTATTGTTACCAGATTTATATTTAGATTTAAAAAGGCATGTGGAGCTGAAGATGGATCAGGCTTTGCTACTCATCCATAATGAACTGCTGGGAACAAACTTGAGTCTTTAATGGAAATCGGAACGCTGTTACCGTGTATGTATCGTGTTCGAACTCATAGTTTTGTTTTCCTTGGTGCTTATTTAGTATGATCCTTAATGCCCTCACATCTAAGGCCCTTCAAGTTACTTTCAGTTTTTATAGGTAAGGAAACAGACAGGTTATAATAAGGAGTTAGAAGAAATGTAATCAAGGGAGAGTACCTGGGTCATCTCTGAGGACAAGCATAGTGAGAACAGTAGGAAGGTGCAAGTTGAGGGAAAGAGCATTATTGCAGGAATCTGCCTCTCTGAAAATAAAGATTTATAGTATGTAGGTGTGTACTTATTTATTTATTTTTGTGTGTGTGATACTGCAATTGAACCCAGGACCTCATATATAGTAGGCAGGAGCTCTACAACTAAGCCACATCCCTAGTTCTTTTTAAATTTTATTTTGAGAGAGGGTTTTCCTAAGTTGTCTAGGCTGGCCTTGAGCTTGTGATACTCCTCAGCTTCCCTGGTAACTGGAATTCAGGTATACACCACCATGCCAAACTGTAAACAGCTTTCCAGAACCAAAATCATCAGTACAGGCATCAGCTGAAAAGATGATGGACAGTATACAATACCCCTGTATTTGATTAAACCCATCGAAAAATCTATGAAAAAAGAAAACCTGGAATAGTTAAAAACAAAAGTAGCTCAAGACAAAATTTATTAGCCAGGAGCTGTGTTGTGATGCAGTGGTAGAGTACTTGCCTAGCATGGGTAGGGCCCGGGGTCCTATCCCTAGCACTTGGAGAAAAAAGTTTATCAGCCTATAAAGGGCCTAAAAGAAACCTAAAAAAGTCAATAACAGCTGAAATTAAAGTGACAAGAAACATAATTCAGAGAATGGGCAAAATTTCTTCTAAAAGATTTTAAAAGTCTAAAGTTGGGCTGGGTTGTAGCTCAGTGGTAGAGCACTTGCCTAGTATGTGTGAGGCACTGGGTTGGATCCTCAGCACCATATATAAATAAATAAAATAGAGGTTCATTGACAACTAAAAAAAATCAGAGAAAACAAGTTGTTGGTTGTGGGTAGGTAGGACTGTACTGTCAATATACGAGATGTAGGGCAAGTAAGAGCATTATTAGAATAAAAAGTAGCCAGGCATGGTGGTGCATGCCTGTATTCCCTGGAGAGGCTCAGGCAGGAGGATTGCAAGTACAAAATCAGCTTCAGCAATTTGGCAAGGCCATAAGCAATTTAATAAGACTTTGTCTATAAATGAAAAATAAAAAGGGCTGAGGATGTTGCAAAGTGGCTAAGCGCCCCTGGATTCAATTCCTGTAAAGAAAACAAAACAAAACAAAAACATCAGTCTTACTGATACAAAACATTAAGTCAGGTGACAGATTAAAGAACCTAAAAAACAGAAGGGCTGGGATGTAGCTCAGTGGTAGAGCAACGTGCCTGGTATGTATGAGGCCCTGGATTTGATCCCCAGTACTGCGCACACACACAAATTAGTAATTTATTAAAAGGGCTTAGAGATAATTGTGTCTAAGGAAAATGTGTAAAGGAGTGGGACAGAGTTATAGTAAGAGAATATCCTGCAATTGAAAAAGAAACTTACGACCCTTTAAAGGTTAAGCAACCATAGAATGATATCTGTACTAATTTGGAAATCTTTTTTGGGGAGAGAGGGGTACTGGGGATTGAACTCAGGGGCGCTTGACCATTGAGCTGCAACCCCAGCCCTATTTTGTATTTTATTTAGAGACAGGGTCTCACTGAGTTGCTTATTACCTTGCTTTAGCTGAGGCTGGCTGTAAACTCAAGATTTTCCTGCCTCACCTACAAAACTGCTGGGATTACAAGTGTGTGCTACCATACCTGGCTAATGATTTGGTTATCTTTAAAAAATATAGATCAAAGGAAAGATGAGTATTCAAAAGAATGCAAATTATTATAACTTCATATTTAGTAGCACAGATAATAAAAATCTGGGAATGATAGACAGATATTTTTAAGATATTTAAAGGTGAAGGCTTGCCTTAGAGACTAATTACCTAGTTGAGAATTTCCTATACCCTTTTCTTTATCTCTCTTTCTTTAAAGTAGAAAGACTTTTATAGATCCATAAACATAGAAAAAAATATGTAGATCAATTTTTACAGCTTGACAGGTCTTTTTATTTTTTATACTTATTTTTTGGTACAGGGGACTGAACCTAGGGTGCTTAGCCACTGAGACACATCCTCAGTCATTTTTTTTTTTTAATTTTCTATTTTGAGACAAAATCTTGCTAAGTTGTTTAGGGCCTCACTAAGTTGCTGAGACTGGCTTTGAATTTGTGATACTCCTGTCTTGGCCTCCTGAGTCACTGAGATTACAGACATGTGCCAACATGGCTGGTGATAGACAGCTTTAAGACATCTAGAAACAATTATAATATATTGCCAAGTTCTTTCAACTAGAGAACAAGATCTAAAGAAAGTTTGATATTGTATTGTTAGCAATGAACAACTATTATAATGGACTGAATTAAGATGTAACTGACAAAAAGACAATGAAAATTGCTTTTAAGGATACTAAACAATATTTCTTAAGGGATCTGGAGGTAGAAGAATGGAAAAGAGGGAGTAGAAGAGGAATATAGAAATTCTGTGCTTTTATTGCATTGAGGGAATTCAAAGTGGTTATCTATTATTTTTGACTGATTATTATTTTCAAGCATAAACTAGAATAAATAACATTTTTGTAAGTAGACATGCTCTATGTGTGATAAATATACATAAGGTTGCTGTATATTTAAAATATTACTAAAGAAAGAAAAATATACAAAATAGAAAACATATAAATGGAAAAAAAATAAAAGCAGAGGAGGAAATTCAGGAGAATTAAAACTAGAATAATTATAACAAATGCAAATGTGCTAACTTCTATAAAAATAAGACTTTCAAGGGCTGGGGTGTAGCTCAGTGGTAGAGCCTAACATGCACAAGGCACGAGGTTCAATCCACAGCATTGACTGAAAAAAAAAAAAAAAAAAAAAGACTCTTAGATTGTATTGAAAATAGTGAGGATGATTTAAAGTCACTTTTGGAAAGAGACAGTGAAACATACATAATATGTTAAACATACATAAACAAATATTGATAAATAAAGTTTTAAAAACCAAAACATGATATTGTACTTATAAAGAATACATTGAAAACAGAAAGGAAATCATTCTTTTTGATGAGGTAGATGTTGGAGTAAAATGGGAAGTAACTGTAGGCAGAGGAAATAGGTCCCTGGAGGCATGCTGTACACCTTGTTCCTGGCATCTCCCTGCTCCTTGGCTTCCCAGCTGCAGCTGTCCTCTGCCACCCACGTCCACCATGTTCTACCTCACCTCGGGTCCACAGCTATGGAGTCAGTTGACCATGGACTGACACTTCTGAAACCATGAGCCCCAAACACACTTCTCCTCTAAGTTGTTCTTGTCAAGTATTTTGGACACAGCAATGTAAAGCTGACTAATGCACCCTCCCACCAGAACTGTTTGTGAATCAGTTTATGCCCCTCCTTATCTATGCCCCTCCTTATCCACGCCCCTCCGCTTCTGAAAACACCTACTGGGCTTTCCATAAACAGGTCCTGCCTTTCCTGCACCTTCACCTCACCCCATTTCCCACTTGCTGTGCATTCCAACAACATCGAAGTCTCATGTGAGGTCACCTCTCTGTGGCTGTGCCATGTGTTTTTCATGGCCTGCAACAGTCAGCAAACTTTTTTTTTCTTCTTGAAAAGAGGGCTGGGATGTAGCTCAATGGTAAAGAGCCTTTCTTGTGAGCACAAAGCCCTGGGTGCAATAGGAAGGAAGGAAGGAAGGAAGTCAAAGCTTTAGCATTTACATAAGTGATAAAGGAATATTAATACTAAAATATGGATAGCGTAGATAAAACGTCTCCCAATTTATGCAAAAGCAAATAGAAAATAATGGTAGAAACTGTGAAACAAAGTTATAGACACAAATGACAAGATACATTTATCAGATTGTGATAGAGCAAGCTGATTGGGTTTCTTTAAAAAATATTTTTTAGTTGTCAATGGATATTTATTTTATTTATTCATTTATTATTATCAACGTCGTTGTTGTTGTCATCATTACTATTATTATTAGGTACTGTGCTTTGAACCCAAGGATGCTTTGCCACTGGGATACATCCCTAGCCCTTATTTTGTATTTTGAGACAGGGTCTCATCTGACTAAATTGCTTAGAGCCTTGCAGAATTGCTATGGCTAGCCTTGAATATGTGATCCTCCTGCCTCAGCCTCCCAAGTTGCTGGTTTATAGGCGTGCACCACCATGCCTGGCCTCTGTCACTTTATATCTGTGTGAATTAGAGTATGGCAGTTACCTTCTCTGTGCCTCACTTTCTTTACTTGTGAACCTGGGGGTAAATTGAAACTTACTTACTTTTTCCTTGTGAACATTTCATGACTTAGTGTATGTAAATTGAAGCAGAATAAGGCCTTTCTATCTAAGTGACTTATTGGCAATAAACAAGTGACACTTACCACAGGAATTAAATAGAAGAAAGTACATAACTCCAACAATATCTGTATTCATTTCACAGTAACATTGATCATGTGGGAGGTCAAATGAGATGAAACAGATAGCAAAATGAGGGATTATATATGCCACATTCCTTTGCACAATAAAAGACAAACTAAGGAAATAAGGGATATAATACAAGTATTTCATTGAAAAATCTTTAGGCTAGGACAAAGCAATTCTTAAAAAACATTATTCCGATTTTTTTTTTTTTTTTGCAGGGGCTTACTGGGGATTGAACGCAGGTTTGCTTTACCACTGGGCTACATCTTCAGGCCTTTTCATTTTTTATTTTGAGGATCTTGCTAAATCATTAAGGACCTTGCTAAGGTGATGAGGCTGTCCTCAAACTTGGAATCCTTCTCCCTAAACCTTCCAAATCCCTGGAATTACAGGTGTGTGCCACTGTACCTGGCTAACTTAAATATTTATAAAAATAAAGATGATGATAGCTACTGTTGACAATTACAATAAATTTGGGGAGGGTTGTGGCTCAATGGTAGAGCGCTTGCCTCATACATGTGAGGCACTGGGTTCCATCCTCAGTGCCACCTAAAATAAATAAATAAAATAAAGGCACTGTGTTCATCTACAACTAAAAATATGTATAAAAAACAAAACAAAAAATCACAGGCTCAGACAAAAAAGAAGAAATTACAATAAATATATCATCTGAAATTTAAAATATTATGGTCTAACATTTTTTCCAACAAATATTCAAAACAAAAAAAGCAGAATATTTTTAAGATGTTAACTTTAAGATTCAAAAATTGATTTTCTTAGTCAGATATGGTGGTACATGCCTGTAATCCTACCTTCTTGGGAGGATTGTAAATTCAAGGCTATTCTGTGCAACATAGTGAGACTCTGTCTCCAAAAAAAAAAAAAAAAAAGGAAAACAAAAAGAGAAAGAAAGAGAAAGAGAAGAAAAGAAAAAGGAAGGGATGAGGATGTAGCTCAGTGGTACAGTGCCATAGGGTTCAATACTCAGTTCTAGAAATTAAAAATAAAAAAGAATATAAAGTATTATCACTAAAATTATGGGGAAGATATTTCAAATTACTATATTTCATCTATCAAATACTCCAAGGAGATTAAATGTAAACAGTATACCCTACAAACTAAAGAAATTAAAAAAGTAGAATATTCTTAAATTAATGAAGCAATAGAAAAAATAAGCCAGATTAGTATGATTATATAAAATTTTTTAAAATTTAATTAAAAAATAGTAAAATATAACCAGTTGAAAATGGAAGTAGTGGAATGGAGAAATATTTGAGATGGTTAAAAACTTATTATTACAGTTTATGGGGACATTTCTCAGATTAAGTTCAGGAGAACTTGAGGTCTAATGGCTCACACCATGGAAACAAAATAGCAAAAGACTGACTTATTTCATCTCTAGATAATTTAAAATTTAATCTTAGTGTTGTGATATAGATACCTAGTAAATGGACAAATACCCAATACTAATAAGAAATTGATATATTTTTGTTACTTGTGTACTATTGACCACTCGGGACAGGAATCATTAAAATGATTACTTTTTATCTAGTAATCTTAATCTTGAAAATTTATCTCAGGGCTAGAATTTAAAGAAATGAGAATCTCTTGTGGAGATATTTTAAACAGCATATTTATTTATCAAAAAACATCAAAAGGTAAACAAAAGAGCTTTGAAACCATCCCAAGTACTCACAATTATAGTGATTGTTGAAATATGGGGCATCCATTAAGTGATATAAAGTGTATGTTAGATAGAATTATGGAAGTTTATTTGTTAAATAATAAATAAAACAATAGGACGAAAGATGTAACGTAGGCTAGAATTGCTAATTTGTGAAAAGATTGTTTAATTCATTCATACAATCATTGTTTTACTATAAAACAATAGGTAAGTTTTATGTTATTAAAATTTGGAAGTTTTTTGTAAGTGTGAAGGGAAATTCATGATAGGATTTTCATTTGTGTAGTCACATCCTCTAACAACCCAGAGAATCTAAAAATCCACTAACAGGGCAATGGGTATAACTCAGTGGGAGAGAACTTTCCTCTCATGCTAAAGACGCTGGATTTGGGGTTTGATCTGTAGCACTGCACAAAATCCCTCCCAGTTTACCTGTTGTGCATTTATCTTATAGTGCTTGTTTCAGTTTCTGGTAAATGTTTCTCAGAGTGGAAAACCTGGGAAGCCCAGCATTGCAGAGGTCACCCAACACAGATCTATTCTGCAAATTAATGATACTCTGGAAGAGAAAGAAGTCTGTAGGTTCGTTTCTGCTTTGATGTGACCTAACTGAAACCTGAGTTTCTCTCTGCTTTTTTTCTTATCGGGTTTTGTTTGTACTCTTATTTTTCTCTCTTCTGATCTGTACCCAGGAAGGGGTATCATTTTCTCTTGGTGAATTAGGAAAGTCCAACTCTGTGGTCTAATCTAGCCATTTGTCATATTTTTTAATCTTTTTTTTTATTAGCTACACATGACAGTACAATGATCTTGACAATTCATACATTTGAATCAAATGGGGTATAATTTCTCATTTTTATGACTGTACAGGTTGCAGAATCACATTGGTCATACAGTCACCTATATACATATTTTTATCTCATCCTTTTAGGCTGGAATACAAAATTTGGAGAATTTGGAAACTATTCTGTCTTGGTAAAGGACTCTTACAATGGAGTTGATGAAATTGTGTGTGACCTAGTTGTTAATAAGAATCCAGTTGACAGTGACCTTCGTATGTATATACTCTTTGTTGATTTTTTTTAATTTGCATTTTCAGAGCTTTTAGTTTCTGAGTAATCGCTGTAAAGTGAAGCAGTCTATGGCATGTAAATGGAAACCTGGTTTACAGATATCTAGACCATTTAGTTACAGTATAGTTATATTTTTCTTTGATGCTAAAAATAGAAGAGGACTTGTGTATGCTAGTAAACCCTCTACCACCGAGTTATATCCCCAAGCCCAATTGTAAACCTTCAATTGTGTCATTGATGTACACTAAGAAAATTAGGTGATATATTAAAAATTGTATAATATGTCAACACATCCCCATATCATTGTTAAGCTTAATTACGAACATAAATAAAACAAAAAAGTTAATTCAATAGAAAGAAATAAGAAATAAGATAAAGGGCTTTCCTTGTTTTAGGATTTAGGGTATAGTGCTTCCTGTATATATCTCCTGATGTGAGCCTAGAGGACCCCTTACATTAGAAGGGATCCCAGAGATTCCTTTACATTAAGAAGCAATCATTCATTCTATAGTAATTCTATTGAAGAAAATCTGTCATCCTGAGCTCCCCTTAGATAATTGTTATCCTGTCTTCCAAGAAACAGTAATGAATCCTGGTGGCGCTAATATATACTGTTCACAGAGAACTATTGGAGACCAAACTGAAAAAGAATATAGAAGACAATATGAAAGGGCCAATGTGGGACAATTTTAAGCATTAAAAATAAAAATAAATGTTATTGATGAAAAATAATGGATACATAAAAACTACGGGGTCATTATCCCTCCCCAATTAAAAACAAAAACAAAGTAATGCTTTGGTTGTCTTTAGAGGTAACTAAGGCACTTGACGTTGACTAGGGTGATTAAAAATATCAGTTGAAAAGACAGATTTAAACAGTATCCTATTTTAACTGTAATTGAAAAAGATAATTAAATAGTACTAGTTGATGAGTGGATTCTTTAGAGAATCCCAGCGAATGTAGCCGAATGGCAGGATATTTTGCAAGCCCTAATGAAATAATTGATTCAGGCAAAAATCCTCATTGGAGGGATCAGGCTTTCACCAGCTCAACACATCCGCCAGTCACATGGTCAACTGCAGAAGGTGCTTCTTCAGAACTAGAAAATTATTGTAAACTTTTGTATGACATTGTGGTTATATTAAGGAAATAGTTCATTTTAAAGAAACTTTTGATTTTGAAATCGTTTTATTTTAGGTTTACAGACATGTTGCAAACAAAACAAAACAATTCCCAAATACCCTTCACCTGGTCTCCCTTATACCCTTAAACTGTATAATCATAGTAAGAGTAGTCCATATGCAATTATTGAAACCAGGCACTTAACATTCTTACAATATTGATCTATGTAGACTTATTTAAATTTTTCAAATTGTTCTTTTTGATGTCCATTTTCTGGTCTAGGATCCAGTCTAGGATCCATGTGCATTTAGTTGTCAGTTCTTCCTTCATCTTGTTCAATCTAGGACAGCCTTTCCTTTTCTTTCATGATCTTGATAGTTTTGAAGAGTACTGGCTAGTATTTTATAGACTGTCCCTGGATTTGGAGTAACTTGATGTTTTCTCATGAGTAGGTAAATGTTTTTCATTTTTTGGTAGAATACTACCAGAGCGATGTTGTGACCTTCTAGCTATGTTATGTCAAGACTTAACAGTTTGTAATTCCACTGGGTTATGAATTCTCATCATAAGGCCAAGGAGGGATGAGATAAGAGATGGACATAACTGTGTCTAGATGAAGATAGCAAAGAAATCACAACTCAGTTTGTGGTTCTCTTTACATTTGTTTATGTATAATTGGCTTCATGAGTTTACAAAAACTTGGATTCTTCATGAGGGGGAAAAAGGTTCATCAAATGAAAGATAAACTTCAAAATTAAATAGTGAACTTGAGGTGTTGAGTATACACACAGAAAACAGGCGACTCTCAATTGAAGTATTACATGGAATAAAGCCAGGAGCCTGGTAAGCATTTCTATATTCATAAAGTTTCAATATACTCCAAGAATGTTAAGGACCTAGTATGGCAATCCCCAGAAAAATATTACCACTACTGAGAAAGAATAGCAGGCTTTTAGCTTCAGAGGTAACCACACTGCATACTGTGTTAAAAACCAAACACGACTCCTTTATAGGTAAAGGCCTAAGTTTTGTTTTCCGAAAAGTTACACATGTGCACATTAAAAAGCCAGTAAAGGCATATTATAGAAACACAGCATGAAATACAAAAAACAAAATTTCAGATTCTGAAGGAACTCCCCAAAGAAATTAAAATATTCTTGCAAGAATCAGAATCCTTGAACAAAAGTGAAATTTGAAAATATTTCCTGAGATTGTGCCAAGTGAGAAAGATATTGAGCAATTAATTCTCTTCTCTTTTCCAATAAACTTAAAAGGCTTGTGATGCAAAGGCCCATGCCTTAAACAAGTATGCATGATAGGTGTCCAGTACAGCGCCCAGCACAATGCATAGTGAGTGTCCCATTCATATTTCGTTAGCTGAATTAATGAAGAAAAGGCATGCATTAAATGCTAAGTTCTTGGTTGCTTGTAGGTCAAAAACAAAAACTGAATATTGAGAAAAATAAATATCGAAGTCCTACTTGGAGAGATCCATAATCGACCTGTAGAAAGTAAATAATCCAACTTAGAAACATAAATCACAGAGCACGGCACATGACAAAGTGTTAGCCTAAGTACAAAATGAATAAGTGGAAAAAGGAGCTTTCAGTGTGAGTGAGCATCCTTAGGGAAAGCTCCCAAAGCAGGGACCTGACACAGACAGAAATCAACCAGGAGGCAGCCAAGCAAGGCCTGTTGTTCATCCTCTGGTGCTCTTGCCTGGAGGCACAACTGGCACAGCCCGCGGTATTCCCTCCACGCCACCTGAAGCCCAGGCATGCTCACTGACCACTCACCTGGCCCCCACCCCGCGCCAGTGGACAGGTGGGTGCAGGTTCACTCACACACTCAAGTGCAGCCCCTACCCACCTCCTGGGCAACCTGGGCGGCCGGGTGGGCTGGGTGGGCTGCTGCACCCAGTCCCCATCAGTGGGCACCACAGGGACCAAAGGTAAGAAAGATACCGGTTGCTGTGCACCATGGCCACCCACCGCGGGTCCCAGTGGCGCCTCCTGAACATTCTGGTTCAGGCACCAACTTCCAGCTGCCACAGGCCGCGGAAATAAATGGCCGCCTCAGCTGGTCCACCTTTGGTGATGGGTGGAGCGTGAGTCCTGGCCAGCAGATGCTTTTTGCCCTGAACAGCCCAGGGAGCAACTTGAGCAGGACCGGAGCAGTGCCGCCATGCCTCCAGAGTCCCGCCGTCCTGCAGAGGACAAGGTGGACAGTGCACATCCTACCTGCAGAGTCTGGATCAGCATCTAAAGCCTCCAGTTGGTGGGCCACACCAGGAGCCACTTACCAACCATCCCCCCAAGGAAAGCACAGGACTCTGCACCTATTTCAAATCAAAGGCTGAATGTTCTGATAACCCACAGCCTTGGGCCAGGGTTCTGCCTGCTTCCTCACAGGCTGTAGCCTCTGTCCCAAGACCCAGAACTTGACATTCACTGTCAACATACCCCCTAGAAGATTCTAACAAAGTTTTCTTTTCCTTTACACACCCCAGTACAGCTCCTCCCCCAGCTTCCCATACCTCTTCAGACTCCATGGCCAGGGGTGTTGCCACCTCAGAAAGTCCATTTGTCTCTGGTGATGGGGATGCTTTGGGCTACAAGGAACCACATTCCCAACTAAGTAAGTTCTGAAAATACCGAGAAATTTAGAACAAAACCTGGAAGGATGACATTAGGCATTACCTACACAAGGTTTGCCCAGAAGGGGAAATGGCCATTTAGCGAGCAACCTCTTTATACTCCTACTTGGACAAGATATAAGAACCTTTCCCAGGACCCCATTGGCCAGACTGAGGTCATGGGCAGCCCTCACAAAAAGGAGCTGAGAGGAATCTGATCAAGTGACTGGGAGAGCCAGGACTGGTTTGACCTCTCACCATTCCTTTCCATTTTGCCTAGAAAAACCATGCAGCAGGCAGAGAAGTGGGCACGATCCAGAGGCAGACCTTGGATTCCCCACTCACTCCCTTCTTTGCCAGTGTCCTACCTGGGCTGCAGCCTCGTCCTTTCCTCCCCTCAGGTGCACCTCTGGAACTGCATCTTCCTCGACCTGCCTCAGATCATCTGTCTCCCCAAATAATTAGAAATGCTGAATCCTCAAGCATGATGCTCAGATGGGCACTCTAGCACCCAATTGTGCTGGTGGATCTTTAACCACTCTTGTTAGTTGACTTACCATCACTATCACCATAATACCCGATAAACTCCCTAGAGGAGGAAAAGCTTATTCCAGCTCATGGTTTCAGTGCTTCAGTCCATGCCTGACCGACTCCATCACTCTGGGCCTGAGGTGAGGCAGAACATCATATTAGAAGGTGGAGGAATGCTTCTCAGCTCATGGCCACCAGGAGAGAGAGGGAGAGAGGGAGCTTCACTAGCCAGGGACAAAATATAAACAAAAAGGTACACCCCCAATGACCTGCTTACATCCTACTCACCTATAATTATCACCCACTGACCCCTTCAAATTATTAACCCACCAAATTGATTAATCCCTTAATTATGTTACAACTCTCAGGATATAATCATTTCACCTCTGAACAATTCTGTATTGTCTCACACATGAGTTTTGGGAGACACCTCCTATCTAAATATCATGTACCTTACGAGGTATAAACCTCCTCTCACTGAAACTCAAGGCCTTCGGCAATATGGCCATTGATAAAATAAAGTCAGTGCTGTTTTCATCTAAACCCTGAAAGGAACTGAGAAGGGGAAATGGCCTTCCTGACAATAGGTGGCTCGTCCATGATCTCCACAAGTCAACAAAAGCACTGCTAATAGAATGAAAACCACAGGCAGGACCACATGGTGGTCATATCAAAAACTATGTGGAGACTGACTGTGAGGCAACAGAAATTACTGAGCCAACCTTTTTCTTACCAGGCATTACCTACCCCAGGTTTGCCCAGAACAAGTGGAAATGGCCATTTAGCGAGCAACCTCTTTACCAACATGGACTGTGACTCTCCAGTAATCTTCCCACCCCTGAGACAAAAGTACAAAAGTGATCGAGATGCTCAATCACCAAGCTGCCTCACTTCTTGACCCTGTCCTGACTCACATCTTGGAGTCATTGAATAGAAGACAGAATCTTCTAAGGGTCACTGCTCCAGGTTTCTTTCTGAAATGCTTGTGTGTGGCTGTGGAGCCACCAGAAATCTAGGTAAACTGACTCTGACCACAGGTGACAGCCTGGTGAGCTTCAATTGGTGGACATTAGCATCATGATCTTGTTTCTAATGGTATTTGCCTCAGGTCCCAATATCTACTTTAAAATTCAGAAGTATTTTCAGCATCACAGATTACTCTGAACAGGTCTCTACATCCAGCTGCCATTTTGCAAGAGATATGGAAGAAAGAGAAAGGAAGGTGTGTACAATATTCTAAATATGAATTAGCAAAATCCACATGTGAGGACCTCCATGGGTCCCAGGGCCTGCCACTATAACAAAGAGACCAAGGAAAAGACACACAGGGCTGGGAATCTGCAAACCAAGAACTGCACAAAGACATACCAAGTGGTGCATGGGGTGTCTCTCTTAGCCCTTGAGCATGTATGCCCTGGGGCTGGTAACTTCTGGAGGGAGGAGGGACTAGGGCTAGGATGCAGCCATATGGGATGCTGACAAGGTGCTGTTCTTGACTTGGTTCTAGGGTGTTCCACATAATTTTTCACTAAGTTACACCTTTTTCACTGTGGTGCCCTCCCCTGCTTTGTACTTGAATTGCCTTCCATTACTGTGACAAATATCTGAGGTAATCAGCTTAGAAAGACAAAGGTTTATTCTGGCTGACTGTTGCAGGCTTCACTCCATGGTTGGTTGCTCTGTTGTTCTTGGACCTGGGGTGAAACCACATATCACCCTGGCAGTGCATGGTGGCAAGTGACTCACTTAATGGTGGCTGGGAAGCAGAGAGTGGGAAATTAAGAGACCAGGGTTCCTCAGTCCCCTCAAAGGAGGCCCTTAACAGGAAGCTCCCCACTAGCCTCCCCCTTAAAGATCCCACTTCCTCCCAGTAGCACCTGTAGCTGTGATCAAAGCTTTCTCACCTGGGCCTGTAGGGATCATTCCAGATTCAAACTTTAGTAGTGGCAGTGCTTCATTTAAAAAGGAAAGGATTGGAAGTATACCCTCCACTGGTCTTTTCCTACAGATAGGAATCTAGAGGTGGAGAAGCCAGGAGCCCACTGGGGTCATCCCAGCCACCAGGAGAGGCCACAGCTTGACCAGGGAGGCCAGAGCAATGGAGGCATGGAGTGGAGGCCAGGTTCTGGATGCACTGGAAGTAAGAACCAGCACAGCTGCTGACTACTGAATGGAGCATAAAGAAAGAGAAGATGGCACCAGGGAGGAGCTCAGGGGCACAGCACTTGCCTGGAATGTGTGAGGCCCTGGATTCCATCCCTTGCAGAACAAGAGAATTTTTTTAAAGAAATAAATAGGAGACACAAGGTCAGGCCTGTGTTTCTCCTTCCTTTGTTGCACAACCAGACAATACAAAACTCTTTCAGCTTAGGATGTTATTGGTCACCACTGGGGAAAAACAGCAAAATGCAGGGAGACGTCAGAGAAATCTGCTTTGCAGCGATAACAGTCCCAGTTCCCCTGGCCTGCATTCTTGTCCCTGACAGGGGACTGTAACTTTGTTTCTGTTATCCCATTAGCTGAGGATGCCTGGCCAGGGCCCAGCAGGCAGCATTTACCCGGTCCAGGGAAACTATCAGTCTAGACCCCAGAAGAGTCCTGGTTCCCCTGTGTCACCAGATCACCCACTGGGAAGGTGCTCTTGGAAGGAAGGCTGTCTGCAGCTTCAGTTGTTACAGGGTGGGGACTGGGGAGTCTGTAGCCACCTGCCCTGGGAGTGAGGGAACTGATCCCAGTAACAAATGCAGCTGCCTCCTCCCCCAATTCACATGGTTAGTTGATTGGTGAGACCAGAAATCTGCTGCTTTGGGAAAAGAGGGAAAGCAAAATCATTTCTGCTTTAAGAAACTGCTGATTCCCAGTTATCTTATTTGTTAAGAAAAGGGGATTTCATTTTCCATGTACTTCTGCATTTAAATCTACATTCAGAGCCAAGGAAAAGAGTAGCTCAGATCGGGATCTACACCTTGCCTTGACCTTTATCCCAAAAGACTTGCCCCTGAGGTAGAAAATCTCCTGTCCTTCAGGGGCAGTTGTCCTGGTTTTCCCAGCTCCAAGTAACATACTGTATGCACTCAATTAAAGTTAATTTTGCATGAGTCAATGAACGAGTAATCCAGTAATATTTCTGAAGCATCCTTAGCATCAATATGTAGCCTGTGCTTCATGACGCTTTCCTTACACAATCTCTCTTACTTGCAGGTCACCTGGCAGAATTCCTTATCTTTATTCACCAGATCCACATTTTAGAGTTGTAGTTAGTTTTGCATTCACTCACACAAGCACTTATACTGTAACCACTATTTGCCAACCACTGTTTCACAGCAGCTTATGATACATCAATAAACAAGAAAAATAGTCACCTGCCTTGTGGGTGCCATTCTGATGAAGAGAAGCAGACAACAAATAATAAATACAATAAATAATCCAGTAATTCAGAAAAAGTAGATCTATGGGGGTGCAGAGTATCAGAGGGATATGATGCAGGGGGAGGGACTTACTGTATCATCTTAAATCTAATCATAGGAACACAATTTCCAGAACCTGTCTCATATGTCTGCTGAAGAGCAACCTTGACTTTAATTTTCATTTAACAGTGTGCCAAAATATATTAAATGAGAATACCAAAACCCTAGAGAAAATACAGAAGTATTACTGAGCCTATGGAAAATGAAATAAAAAAGAGAGTGCCTAGGATTCTCAGAAGTTAATTATTCATAAATAACTTTTTAATCATGTTTTGTTTACAAAACTTCAGAGAATATGGAAAATATTTTAAATTTGTCGCTAACTGATATATAAAATGTAAAAAATCTATGTATTTAGAGAGTACCATGTGATGATTTGATACACCAAATAAGGTACAAGGTTTATATCAGGTTAAAGACACCTACCTCCTTAAAAATTTCCCCTTTTATATAGTGAAAACATGTGGGCTCTTTTCTTCCACCTTGTTGAAATATACCATATCTAACTGTTATCAAAACTCACCACTTTACTGTGCAATAGCATTCCAGAAAATGTTTGCTATTGGTTTTCTTTCTTTTATTTATTTATTTATTTATTTATTTATTTATTTATTTTATTTGCCAATGAGCCTTAATTTTATTTATTTATTTAAATGTGGTCCTGAGATTTGAACCCAGTATTTCACAGGAGCTAGGCAAGTGCTCCGCCACAGAGATAGAATTGCAGCCCTGTTTGCTATTGTTCTGCTTTACTTATTTCTCCAGCACCAGGGACTGAACCCCAGGGCCTTTTGCACTGGGTAAGGGCTCCACCATAGAGCTACACTCACAACCCAGCAGAAAGCATTTCTGGAAGGAGTGAGAGGATGGACTGAATCCTCTCCTGAAAGGAACAAAATTGGGCTACTTCAGTTATTTTTTTCTACTTGGTCTCATGGCTTTTCAATTACAAAAGCCATGCATACTCTTTGAAAAAAAAACAAAGATCCATACTGCACAGAGGTTTATCAATTAAGTCTAAATTCCTCAGAGAACTGAGGAGAGTTCTCTTACTTTGACTTTCCAAAAGTATAAGTATGTTAATATATACCTATATTTGTTTCAAAAACATGGAAATGCATATCTCCTTAACAGATATTAAATCCAGCACAATGGCCTATGTTCAGAGAAATGAAGGAGGTTCTCATTCTCTATTTTTTGTTTGAGTGTTGACATTGAGGACCTTACATGTGTATACTTAAAATCTGATTAAAATGAGAGATATGCAGTGATATTTTATAAACTAACCAGTGCACAGTATGAAAGTTAACACCCAGTAAGCTGAATAGTAAGTACTAGTTTTTCCCTCCAAACTCATGAAAGAGTAGAGTTTGAAACCTAGCTTGAATATCCAACTAATTACCTGGGGATTGCCATTAGGAAAAATTCAGACTTCCTTCCTCTATCAATATGTCAAGAAGAAAGCACTTTTTCCTGATTCTACCCACGAGGGCATTGGTCTAATGCATCTTCCATGGCATCTCACACAATCGTCCAACCCAACCCCAGCCAGGCTCTCCACCATCCCCAAGTCCTCACCTGTGGTGTCCTCATGCAGGCCAATGTCAAAAGCCAGCTTACCAGTTAGAGACCACCAGGTAGAGAGGCAGCACAGATACTAAGAACACAGAACCAGAAGTCATTGCTCAATATTTACAGTCATGGTGGAGTCCTGTTCTGACAACTGATTTGATATGTATCTCTCTCTCTGCTGCTTAGCCTTTTTCTAAAAATCTGGATCCCTCTGGACAAAGCCCAGGTCTTTATTGGCTGAGACAGAACAGCCCTAGCACAGCATTCATTAGGAGCAATATTTAAAGGAAATGTGTAATTTTTCCCTCATAAAAGAGTAAGGAAATGTGCTGTGTCACAACAAGACAAGTAACTGGATATGTGTTTCTACATCTCTCACTTCATGTGATATATTCATGATCCCCAGCTAGAGCACAGTGTGATCTGACAGTGAGAATGGGATCTCAAGCAGAAATTGAAAAACTATTCAATTTTATTTTCTACTTCTGTTTTCCCTTCATTTTTTTAACTCTCTGAAATCCATCCAGAATTACTTGGTTTTGGTGTGCAGGATGTCGTTTTACTAAAATGAAGTTTGATTGTGCATGTGTTTCCCTAGGAGGAATTGGTTTCTCTCCAGACTATCATCGCCTCCAACCCCTAGGCTTTAATAACCGTATGGGTCATGAAGTTTTGGGTCATTTTTCAGACCAACTCTCAGCACCTTGCTAAGTGCTATAAGGAAGAGGACACAAAATGAATGTGGTATGAGCTTGCAGTACACCACCATCTGCAAAAAGCACACTCAGAGCCACTAATAACAGGACCATGTGAAGAGGACACAGAGAGAGTTCTGGGGGTTAGGAAAGGCTAGGCCCCTCTCCAAGAGCTCTGAACAATTAAGGCAAAGTCTAGAAAATTCCCATTATGGAACAGGGCCTTCCAGCTAAATGACAGCCAGTGAGTATGTGAAGGCAGGAGATGAACTGATTGGGGGGAAGTCAGCACCATAGGGATATGTCATCTATGTGAGCTGGAGACTCAGAATTGGCTGCTGACTATGAAGCACTGGCTCTCATGGTTATAGGAGAGGCTTCAAGGGTCTCCAAACCTGTATTGAGTATGCACAGAACTGTGTGTCTGACCTGGAGACAGGCAACCCACAGGGATCCCTGAAGTTCACAGGTTTCAGATATAAACTGTGTTAAATGTCTGTTTTTCTCACGTGGGGGCAGGCCCCAAATTCCTTAATAAGACACCTAAAGCACAAGAATCAACAAATGGGATGAATTCAACCTAAAAAGTTTTTTTCTCAGCAAGAGAAATAATATGTGAGGAGAATAGGGAGCCTACATCCTGGAAACAAATTTTTACCCCTCACACATCGGATAAAGCTCTAATCTCTAGAGTATAGGAAGAACTCAAAAATTTAAACAACAACAACAAAAAATAAATTAACCAATCAACAAGGACCTGAACAGATACTTCTGAGAAGAGGATATGCAATCAATCAACAAATACATGAAAAAATGCTCACCATCTCTAGCAATCAGAGAAATGCAAATTAAAACTACTCTAAGATACCATCTCATTCCAACAAGAATGGCAGCCATTATGAAGTCAAGCAACAATAAGTGCTGGGGAGGATGTGGGAAAAAAGGTACACTCATGCATTGCTGGTGGGACTGCAAATTGGCGCAGCCAATTTGGAAAGCAGTATGGAGATTCCTTGGAAAGCTGGGAATGGAAACACCATTTGACCAAGCTATTCCCCTTCTCGGACTATAGCCAAAAGACCTAAAAAGAGAATACTACAGGGACACAGCCGCATCAATGTTTATAGCAGCACAATTCACAGTAGCTAGACTGTGGAACCAAACTAGATGCCCTTCAATAGATGAATGGATAAAAAAATGTGACATTTATACACAATGGAATATTACTCAGCACTAAAAAATAACAAGATCATGGCATTTACAGGGAAATAGTTGGCATTAGAGCAGGTTATGCTAAGTGAAGTTAGCCAATCCCTAAAAAACAAATGCCGAATGTCTTCTCTGATATAAGGGATGTGACTCAAAATGGGATAGGGAGGAAGAGCATGAGAAGAAGGTTACCACTAAATAGGAAAGAGAGGTGGGAGGGAAAAGGAGGGAGAAGGGGAATTGCACGGAAGATAGAAGGAGACCCTCATCGTTATACAGAATACATGTATGATGTTGTGAGGAGAAAAAAAAAAGAAGTATATCATATTAGATTGGGTACAGAGATTTCAGGGGAGGGGGGGAAGGGGGGATAGGAAGGGCAGCAGAATAAAATAGGCATTATTATTGCTGTATGTATATATAGGTGAGTGTATGACCAATGTGAGTCTGCAACCTGTACAATCAGAAAAATGAGAAATTATACCCCATTTGATTCAAATGTATGAATTGTCAAGAGAATTGTACTGTCATGTCTAACTAATAAAAAAATGTCTGTTTTTATTACAGAAAAAGTAACAACTTTATATTGCTCTAACTTCCCAGACAAAAACAAGGTGGTGCCTGATGAAATCTTCTGTGAATTTCCTCAACAATATTACAGTCCTCAGCACTGCCGTTATTAACAGACATACTGTCTTCTAAGTTTCACAGTAACATTGAGGTAGATGTAGATGCTATAATTATCCTACAAACTTCATTAAGTGCCATGGAAGCAAGGACTTGGCCTATTCACTCTGTACTCCACACCTAGTATAGTGCCTAACACACAGAAGTTGATCAAGCAAAGTGGTTAAAGGACCCAAAGAAATTTTCAGACACAATTAAAAGTTTAAAAAACCCAGAAAAATATCCCAGGTTGTGTGGTGGCAAAGTGTGCCTGAATCTAGACCTCAGCACCAACATGCAGAGTTGACTCAACTCTAAGACACCATTAACACCGAAGTGCAACAAGTAACCTCAGCTTAGCCACCACCCAGTGTGCAGGAGATAGTAGCTGGCTCAACAGACACCAGTGACCAGATAGCTGTCAGGTCCATGGTGAGCTGGGATTCTTTTTCATAGTTTTAACTAATTTGTGCTTGGGCATAAATTTTAATGGAATTCATATAAAAATCGCAAAGACAATTCTTCACAGAACTAGAAAACGCAACCATGAAATTCATGTGGAAAAATAAGAGATTCAGAATAGCCAAAGCAATACTTAGCAAGAAGAGTGAAGTAAGACATATACTTAGCAAGAAGAGTGAAGTAAGACATATCATAATAGTATAGCTTAAACTGTACTACAGAGCTACGGTAACAAAAACAGCATTGTATTGGCACCAAAACAACACAGAGACCAATGAATGGTACAGAATAGAAGACACAGAGACAAACTCACAAAATACCGTTATATCATACTAGACAAAGGCACCAAAAACATGCATTAAATTTAAAAAACTCTATTCAATAAGTGGTGCAGGGAAAATTGTAAAGCCACATAAAACAAAAAGAAAGTAAAGCCCTCTCTCTCACTCTTTACAAAACTCAATTGAAAATGGATCAAAACTTAGGC
>NW_026000241.1:29082868-29115248 GCF_001458135.2 Marmota marmota marmota | reverse complement strand
GATCTGAGCTCCTGCAGTGGTCTGCTGGTGGGCAGAGGCAGTCATGGCCCGAGGCTCAGCTCCTGGGAGGGTCAGCCAGTGTTGGGATGGACCTGGACCTACCCTTTCCTGGGCTCCATGCAGGTTTTCAAGGCTGATCTGGGCAGAGCCTGAGCTCCAACAGGTGTCTGCCAGTGTGGGGAGGTGGTCCTGGGCCAGACCTGAGCTTGGTGCAGGTCTCCCAGTTGAGGGATGGACACTGGCCTACCCTGTGTCTGGCCTCCTGCCCAGGTCAGCGGGGGCAGATCTGGACTGTACATGAGCTCTCGTTGTTGTCTGCAGGTGAGTAGAAGCATTCTGGGCTGGGCCTGAGCATCCCTCTGCAGCTCCAGTGCATCTGGGAAGGGCCTGAGCTCTGGTGGGTATCTCTGGACCTTTATTTTATTCATTTGTTTGTAGAAGGTACTGAGAGTCAAACCCAGTGCCTCACACATGGGAGACAAGGGTTCTATCACGGAGTCACAACCTCAGCCCTATTTGCTTCTTGTTGACCTTTAATCATACCATCTTTTTGTTCTATATCATTTTTTTCATGCATGAATTTGAATTTTAATAAATAGCTATTATTTGATATCACCAGCAATGCTTCCCAAGCTGGCCCCAAAAGAGACCTTGATCCTCAGCAGGATTACATCCTACACATCCACGTCACCTCTGGCATAGGTGCGGAAGAGTGATAACTAAGACATGGTCCATGACTCTCAAGTTTTGGGAAAAATTGCTTTGAAGAGGTAAAGGATAAGCGGTCACTTGACAGAGACCCTGCAGAATTCAGAGCAGGTATGTTTTTGAATAAGATTTATGTATTGATAAAGTTTGTTTATTTCCTTTTTGCTGACGTTGATTTATCTGTGATTTTTTTCTTTTTGGAACAGGGATCAAACCCATGGCTTTGGGAATGAGAGGCAAGCACTTTGCGGCTTTGCCATTGATCTCTTCCCAGGCCATCCATTCATTGTCAGCGTGGGAATTTGGGGCTGCTTCTATGAATGAATCTACTATGAATATTAAAAAGAGACTGACCAATGGCGTTCATATGTGTCCAACGCAATTAGCATAACTTTGGGCCAATCTCATTGGTCCTTCTTTCAAATCCTAATTAGCATAAGTTTGGACCAATAGCATTGGACCAAGTGCTATATAAACCCCTTGGAGGCTGCTCTGAGGGAGAGAAGCTGCGGACGCCATCCAGATCGCTGCCCTCCAGTTCGAGTTCCCCGGAGATTCCCCGGAGTTCCGCCTGAGTGCCAAGGAAGTTCCAGCCTGCTTTGTTTCCCGGAGATGGTTCCTGGACTTTGTAGAGACTGCCGAAAGAAGAAGAAATGGTTGAGGATCTGCCGGGGTCTGCTGCAGCCCTGGATGGAATGGCCCGCCATGAAGAGCTAGGACTCCTCTCTGCTGCAGAGACCTCCCTGCCCCTCGCGGGCAGCCCCCTACCTGCCGGCAGAAGCCATGGAGTTTCGTCTTTGAACTCCGGTTTCAAAGGTATTGTTATATTCTAGATATTTAGTCTAAATATTGAAATTTGTTAATTTTAATTTCTAATAGTGAAAATTATGAGATTTATAAAGAATAGAAGATTATTTCCCACAGTTCTGGAGGTAAGAAGCCAGAAAAAGTCTGTCCCAATCGTTGTGTCGTCATTTGCTACTTTGTTTCCCTATTGCTGCCATGATTGTGAAGCATACCCTGAAATTAATGCTTCAATAAGTTTGGTTCCCTGAGTGTTGTGGACTTAATTGTGTCAGTGTGCCTATATTTGAAGTAGGTGAGTGCTTAAGGTTAAATGATGTCATAAATCTGGGTCTCAATCTCATGGGTTAGTATCATCATAAGAGCCAGCAGAGTTTGCTTTCTTTCTCCACCATGTGAGGACACAGAGAGAAGGTGGTCACCTTTACAGGAAGGTGAACTCTCACTGGAACCAAACCTCATAGCACTGGACCTCAAACTTTTAGCCTTTAAGGCTATGCTATTTCACTGTTGCATTCTGAACTGGCTGATACACTGAGTGAATGCAATGAGCAAACTTCCTACCATTCAATATTAGACATATGTAATTATATATTATGAAATAAGTCTGTTGTGATAAGCACTAAGATTTGTATATCCAACCATGCTTTTGACATCTCTACTTGGTTACTTCATGAGCACCTCAAAGTTGAAATGTCTTAAACTGAAAACTTGACTTTACTTCCTTACATTCTTATTCCCACTCTTCTCGATTTTAATACTACTTAATTGCACAAAATAATAGTATAATCTACCTGATGGATCAAATCAGAACACTGGGATCATCCTTGATTCCTTGCTATCCATCTTCTCCTATTTTACACCCATTGACAAATTCTGCTGTTACTGTCTTCTAAAAACACATTGAACTCATCTAGTTTTTTCTCACTCCACAAACCCCTCTGGAACATCACTATTGTTCCTTGAATGGACTACTACAATAACTTGTAATTGACTTACCCATTCTACTCCTGTCTTTTCCCAAAGTATTCTTTATATGAAACCAGGAGTTCTGTATAAAACCTGAGGTCTTTCCCTAGTAATTGCTGGGACCAGGATTCGAACCCAGGTTTACTTTCTGTGATCTGTTCCAGGGAACAGTGACACTTTCATTCTTAACTATTGTTCACTTTGATTGGCCTGCTCCTTTCTCATGTGTTTCATATGGTCAACTTCTATCACCACTTAATCCCACTTCAAATATCATCCTCTGAGTGATTATGGAATTCAAGCAGCTCTTGTTTTCTTCTGTTGCAGCAGTGTTTTTTTCCCCTTTCAAAGTGTTTATCACCATTTGCAATTATATGTTTATTTACTTATTTTCTTTTTTTTTTCTAAATTTTTATTGGCACATTATGGTTGTACATAAGGGTGGGATTTGTTACATATGCATACATGCACAAAATATAACAATATATACATATTTTTATCTTTTTTAGTATTTATTTATTTATATCCTACATAGTATAAATTTCTCATTCTTCTGATTGTACATGATATAGAATTCCACCAGTCATATAATTATATATGTACACAGGGTAATAATGTCTGATTTATTCTACTATCCTTCATATCTCCTTACCCCCTCTTCTCCCTTCTCTCCTCTCTACCTCTAATCTACAGTAACTCTATTCTTCCCTAGTCCCCCATCCCCCATTATTGTGAATTAGCATCCACATATCAGAGAAAACATTCAGCCTTTGGTTTTAGAGGTTGGTTTATTTCATTTAGCATGATATTCTCCAGCCCTTTCCCTTTACCAGCAAATGCCATATTTCACTCTTTAAGGCTGAATAATATTCCATCCTGTGTGTATGTGTGTGTTCCACAATTTTTTCTATTAATTCATCTGTTGAAGGGCACCAAAGTTGATCCCATAGTTTAGCTATTGTGAGTTGAGCTGCTATAAATATTGATGTGGCTGTGTTACTGTAATGTGTCAATTTTAAGTCCTTTAGGTAAAAGCCGAGGAGTGGGATGACTGGGTCAAATGGTGGTTCCATTCCAAGTGTTCTGAGGAATCTCTATAGTGTTTCCATAGTAGTTGCACCAATTTTAAGTCCTACCAGCTATGTATGAAGTGTACCTTTCCCTCCACATCCTCGCCAACATTTATTGTTGCTTGTATTCTTGATAATTGCTACTCTGACTGGAGGGAAATGGAATCTCAGTGTAGTTTTGGTTTGCATCTCTATAATTGCTAAATATGTTGAATATTTTTCATATATTTGTTGATGTATTTATTCTTTTGTAAAGTGTCTGTTTATTTTCTAGTTAAATGGCTGGTAAACTCTTTCTGCTTAGGGTCAAAAGGTAGATTTCCAGGAACTTTGGGTTATATGTTCTGTACTGCAACTGCTCAGAAAGTCAAGGAAAAAGACATGATTGTGTTCCAATAAAATTTTGTTCAGAAAAGACGTGGTGGATCCGACTTCTCCCATAAGGCCTGGGCTTCATTCTTCCATTAAACTGTAAGTGCTATAAAATTTCAATATCACAGTCTCTTTGGTTTCTGTGTGTCCCAGAGTCAACACAGAAGCTGGCACACATGGTTATTTAGCACATATCTATTGAAGGAATGAGTGGCAGGCAGTGTAGCATCCTACTCTCCTTTCAAGAAGGCTGCACTGGCTCAACTCAATTGCTCAAATAAAATTTGACATTCACATTTCATCTGACTCTGTTTTAGAAAAAAAAGTTGACATACCAATATTTAAGAAAAAATGAACATGGCTAAGTTATAGATAAAGGAAGGAGAGAAAGAGTCCAAGAAACTTCATAAAGATATGATATCAATGCCTCCTCTTTTCTGCATGAAACATAAATTAGTTGCCGTAGTCATTAATCACCTAGTTTATCCTTCTGATCAGTTGAAGTGGATTCCCTTAAGATTGTATGCTTTTGATTTTAATCCTTTTTAGCCTTGAGATTTTCCTTTTAACAACTCTATATTCAGTTTTGGACAAATAAAAATCAGTGATTCATTTTATATCTATGTGAGGAGGATAGGAAACCAGGCATATGTGAGTAAAGCAGTAAAAGATAGTGGTATGGATGAGTTCTCTGAAAAATCAGTACAATAGAATGTATTTTCTAAGATCATGTTTTGATGGTATCTCAGCAACTTCTAGCTGATCTCTTTTAATAAGTTTTATGGATAATCATTGCCCTTCTTAATGTAAGGAACACTTGTTTATGTCTGAGGAAATCTCCTTTTTAATATTCACAAACCATGGAAAGGCAAGTAGAACTTGGAAATATTCTAAATTCATTTTATACATTTAACACATTGGATCCTTTAAAATTTAGGAAAAAAATAATCTGAAAGTTTATTCAACAAATACTTATGAAGAGACCATCATGTGCAAGACATTGAGGGAAAAGGGGCAGTATCTACCACAAAAATTCCCCATCATTTTTCGGTTGCCGCATGTTATCAATTGTCTAAATTGGAAATGTATTTCCCACTACTTCTAAAAGTGATTTGACTTATAAGTTGACTCTTAACTAAAAGTGAGCAAAAACCAGCTTAATTTTGTAACTTTGTAAACTCCCCGTCTCAGATCAAATTAAGAAGAAGAGTGTCAAGTTAGGTGTGAACACTGTACTTTGGGATATTTCATATATCCATATGTGAGGGAAATGAATAAGCTGAATGTTCTAACCTTTCAAGATTTTGGTTTGGCCTCGTATATTCTCTTCTTTTACCTCGTTCTTCAAAAAAGTCTTGGCTTTGCATATTAGATCTTCTGAGTTTTTGTTGATACAGAATCAGGAAAAATACCACATAGAAGAATGCATGTGTGGGCAAAACTTGTGAACTTAATTTGAAGAAGAGTAGGAGAGAAGAATGAAGGAGAAGCTGGGGTGTTTGTGAGATGTAGGTGGGAAAGGAGTTTTCAAAAGATTAGGTGTATCTACAATTTTAAAAAACTATGAGTAAAATCCTGGGCCTTTGTAAAATTACTCTTTTGCTTGCTGGCTGTTTCTTTGTTTGATCAGGGTGCTGCTAGGTGTGTTGGTATTATGTGCACGAAGGTCATAAACATCACACATCTGTAAACTCCATAACCATTATGCCTTCAAAGGAAAAGACTACCTCCTCTTGTATTATCTCCTTACCTATGTTGGTTGAATACTTTAAACACGTGACATATCCATAGTCCTTTTTGTGCAGTGCAATATGTCATGGCTACATCTGAACTCTATCCATAGTCAAAAGTTTCTGATATAACCTGGAAAACAAATGACAACAAAAAGAAGCTTTCCTTTGTAAGAAAATCTCACAAATTGTAGGCTGTACTTGGTAAAGTTCTTAATTTTATTTAGCATATTTTGACTGAGTGATTGTGAAATAGGAAAAAAAGCTCCCTTATATACACGAGGCCAAATGAAAGGCAATGATACAAATCATTGAATTCAGTGCCAGTTTCTCTTTAGTTGCAGACTAACAATTTATTCTTTTACCGTATTCAGTATTGGTCAGCCACTTGTAAGATTTATTCAGTCCACATTGTGTCTAACTTTAGAAAGGTCATGGGGAGGTTGTTTTTATTGGAGAAATTAAGATGTCTGAATTGCTTTTCTAATTCTGAAATTATGTAGCTCTCTGATGTGGTTCAGAATGATTTATATGTTGGGAAAATGACCTCTGATGTAGATATTTCCAAATGAAAAATTAAAACACAATGGCTCAAAGGATCTTAATACCTTTTCTAAGTGTCATTAGAGGTCTAGGATATGTTTTGTATAAAAAACATTAAATTGGACAATTTAGGGAAGTAGCGGAAAACATTTCTTAAATTAGAACTGTACCAGCTAGTTGAGGGGATATGATGAATGCACTGGTACTCTGCTGCCAAGATCATATCCAAAAGATCATGTTTGGAGCTTCAGATCTTCCTCACTTTCTATCACTACCTTTATCACTATCACTGCCTAAAGAATTTGAAATTTCCACTTGTTGAGTCATGGATAGATCAGCAGAGGAGCAGCAGCCCTTCCATCTGAAGGTCTTACTTAAAGTAAGCAGATGACTGGGGAGGTTTTCTGGGACTTTTTCCTTTTGGCTCAGTTTAATGTATCAGGGTAGTTGATTCAGCTTTAGTTCGTGAAGGGGATGACAGAGATAAGTGAGAGAACTTGGAGTGGGGACAGTCTGTGGAATCACAAGTCTATGACTGTGTATGAATTCCTCCTGTTGTTGTCCAGGCCAGGGAGAGAAACCCCAGGCTGTAGTAACTAAGAGGCTTTTAGAAGGAATAACAAGGATGTTGGTGGTGCCCGAAGGGCAGGGTAGTTGATGAGGTTAGGCAAGAGTTGTGTCCTGAAAGTTAAGACGGAGCTCGATGAAAGGGCTTGGAAGGCAGGCCAAGGAGGTTGGATTGTCCTTAAAAGAATGCAGGGAAGGGGAAGTCTTTGGAGGTCAGAACCAGGCAATGATCAGATTAATGTTTGGACACATTAATCTAAAGCTGAAAAGAAAATGAATTAAAAATGGAGAAGTGTTTTAGATTTTTGTAGACCCTGGGTTCTCAGCTTTAGGAAACATCAGAATCACTTGGAGAGCATATTCAAACATGAATTGCAAACACCTTACCCCAAGAATTTCAAATTCAGTGAGTCTGTGGTAGGGCCTGAGAATTTGTACTTCAAGCAGGTACCAAGATGATACTGATATTACTTATTTAGGAGAATCCTTGAGGACCACTGTCCTAGATCATTGTTTTTAAAGCAGTAGATTTCGATATGGTTGTTTCTGGCAGAAGCAATCTATCACCATCTGTAGTAACTAAGGAGTTCCAAAAATAAATGGATAGGTCTTATTCTCATTTGCCCAATATATTGTCCCCCAATACATTTAATCTTGGCCTACATCATAATTTATTTTAGATTGGATACTCTCAGCCTGTTTTTGTAAGATCATCCTTGATTCTTTTAACTAAATCTCAGACATTGCCTCTGTGATTCTCAAGGAGTAAAGTCATTTAATCTTTGCCTTGTAATTTACCAGGCAACATCATAAAGCTACAGATCCAAATAATTCTTTAAATCTCTCTCTGGTACATTTGTCATTGTAACCACTTAAGAATTATAATGTTTGTCTCTCTTTAGTTGCTTTTATCAAACCTATTATTATCCTAGGTCATCAGCCTAGAAATTTACTATTCCCATTTAACGTGATTTTCCTTTTCTAAATCTCAGTATTGGTGACACAGTCCCATGAATTCACTGTTGGGCATCTCAGTAAAATTAAAAAAAAAATAGTTTCCAAAAGGGAGTTGAGAAAAGAACCAAAACAAATCTATAAGTAAGGACAGTGTTAATGCTGGAGAATATTTCATGGCTGAAAAGCATAAATTGCTTTAATACTCCTTGCATAGAGAGAGCTAATGTCAATAAACCATGCATGCATTCAGATAATTATTTTATTTATTTAACCAATCAGAGAACTTGGGGATGAGAGAGAGGAAATTTACCAGGAAATGGAAAAGCTATGTTGATGCAGAGATGTATTTGTTATGGAAGCTCCTGTGACCAGAATAATAAATTCAAGTTTGACCCTGCAACCCATGATCTTTCTAATATAGAAAGAATCTTTTGTAGCTTGAGGATTACCAAAAAAAAAAAAAAAAACATTTTGTAACTTTCTCTTCTTTTGAATTTTATGGATAACAAAAATACATTTTCATATTTTCCTTTCAAGCCTGGCTTAATTTTTTCAACTTTCTTCCAAAACTCTGGAGTTCATTTCCTCACTAGCTGGCCATCTCTGTGGTCCTCTCCAGCACTCACATTCCTTATGTATGTACTTTCCTCTGACCCCTCTGAGCTCAGTGGAATCAGAGCAACCCACTTTATAACCTGGTTCTATCCTCATTGTGATATATTTTCCATTTACTTGAGAGAGGAATTAGCCCGGTGGGGAAAATGACTGAAAAAGGCTTTTAAACACTTGCTCCCTTAAAATTGCTCTGAAAAGTTCTGATTTTGCGACTTCTGGCTTTTCATCCAAATACTCCAGCAGAGAACTGTACACAGGGGATACTCAGTAAGAATAGCTGATGATCTGTCCTCATCCCTCAAATATGCCCTGCCATTGAGGCAGAAAGATTTGCCAATACATCAAGTGGAACTCACACAAGTAGGTAATAAGAGCTGTTTTGTGGGTTTGGTTAACATAGCAGTCAGTTTGCTACAAAAGCATTCTTGTGACCTAAGACCTAACCTCCACACTCTGGGGACATTATTTCCCTATTAAGAAATATATTCTTAGATAAGCTTGTTTCCAGGTCACTGTTCTTCACCCTTTTAGATCAACATGTGCTTTGTCTATGGATCAAAGCTCTGGTTTCATTATTTTCTAAAATTTACATATGTATGTAATGTGAAGTTGTCTGCATTGTCTGAAGTCCACAGATCATAGGTTAAAAGCCTCTGCTGTCTGAAGAAAATTCATCATCCTTTGAAATCCCAAGGCATTTTAATAGGAGGTATCTGTACCTGTGTTGTCTTCTACATACATATGACTGAGGTTGTAGCCGAAAAACAAGAGGAATAAAAATGTTTTCTTTTTTGCCTTGTTTTTTAATTGAAAAATTAGAAGCTACAGCAACTTGCATTATGATGTGATAGAACTATACATTTATCTTAAACCTTGATTTTCCTTTCTTATAAGTTTCAAGGGGAAAACCTAAAATAGAAACAAAGGGTGAGTATGTGTATGTCTTCCCACTTGGCAAATTTTTTATACAACCTAAGTCATCCATCATCATGTCATAGAGTCAATCGAATCCTCCCTTTAGAGTTTTGCCTGAAGGTTTTCTGTGTAATTCTCAAAATAATGGATTAGTTGAACCCAGAGTAGCTTATGTTGTAGATCACATGGTGACTGAAAGCTTTTTTTGGGGACACACATCTCTTCTAAGATCAATATTGTTTCTTCCTTGCCTGATCATGTGTATTTTTCTTAGTTTTCCATTACCTGTACTCTTTAGCACATAGTACACAGCTAATTGTATTACCCTTTTATTATTCTTTAGAGACTTTCTATATGGCAGTGCTTCTAAAGATAGGGTACACACTGGAATTACTCGCGAAGCTTTAAAAATATTAAAGCTTGAATAGGTCTTACTCATAAAGATTCTGATTAATTAGTTGGAGGTGTGGCCATAATGTTGGAATTTTTAAAGTATTTAAAAACAGTTTTTAAATACTTTTCATCCAAATACTCCAGCAGAGAACTGCAGAGAAAATATACTTTTTGATATAAAGAAATACCAAAAAGTATATTTTCTGTTAGTGCAACTGAATTCATAGACTGGGCCATTGATAAAGAATAGAAGCTCATTTAATTTATTGTTCTAGAGACTGAGAAGTCTAAGAATGTGGTGCTGGCATCTGGTGAGGGCCTTCTTGGTACATCATAGTATGGTGGAGGGCATCCAGAGTGGGACAGAGCAAGCATGCTAGCTAAGGTCTCTCTTGCTCCTCTTATAAAGCCACTAAATACCCACATGGGGTCCCACCCTCATGATCTCATCCAATCCTAATCATCTCCCAAAGACCCCCATCTCCAAGTACCACTAACATGAATTTGGGGATTAAGATTCTAACCACCTTAACTTTTGGGGAACATATTTAAACCAACGTATATCTACTGTATCACCTCGGAAGTGGAAGTAATTCCTATGCATATTTTGATTAGGAAGTTTTGTGATATAAGATCAAAGATAATTTTAGTTTCTTCTCTAAACAAATTGGAAAGGAAAAGCAAAAGAAAGGGATGTGTTAACCTTGGCATATGAAATAAATGATTCTACAATCAACTCTCATGCCCTGACACATTGAGTGATGTCAAATTGCCCATTATAAATAGAAATTCTATTCACCCCTAATCTATGTTGCTACATTTATCCCTTAACACACAGCCCATGAAGTAGGTGTTGGAATTATTTTTATTTTTCCAATAAAGTAATCAACCTTCAGAAGAATAAGCTTTCAGAAGTCACATAGTAAGCAAGTCATGGAATTGGAATTAGATATGGAATATTGGCATTAGTGGCAAAATAATGAAGGATAGGGCTGGGGCTGTGGTTCAGTGGTAGAGTGCCTGCCTAGCACATGTAAGGCACTGGGTTTGATCCTCAGCACCACATACAAATAAATGAACAAATAAAGTTTAAAAAAAAAGATAATGAATGACAGCTTCCTGCAAATAGAAAAGATGTATCTATCTTACTGGAGACTATGTAAAGTCAGGGGTTTCTTACAGTCCCAGGGTAGAGTACATGTAACTTTGGTCATGATTTCCTCAAACTCAGCCATTTGAGTTTTATATCATATTCATGCCATACCAAAAGGTAACCTGAATTATTTGCTTTTCTCTTTAAATTTTACTTAAATATTGATACAAAATTACAATATCCATATGACCATCTATTAATTATGTCTGTTTTTCTAATATGTGTGAAATAAGTGTATAGCGATTAAAATAATAGCTGATCTATATCTTAGTCAAAATCTTGTCTGGAACCACCTTGCAGTGAAGTTCATACATCAAGACCCTGACTTTGGAGACTGAAAGGACTCCGCTGCTGTTTGTGGATGCAGATCCAGTACTGAAATGAAAGTCTGGGAGTCTCACACCACTATTGCAAGTGGGATGATCAGAAGACTTAGCTGGAGGACACTAGTTTCCTTGACTTCTGAATAACAGTTCTCTGTGTTGCCCAGGTGACTCTGTACTAGCTTTCCATAAGGCCTACAGTTAGGCTTTAAGAAAAGTTACCTCATTAAATGGAAATCTGACTGGGTAGGCTGTATTCAAGTCTAAGACAAGATAAACTTCTCTCTTAGTACAATAAATCAAGATTGTTTTTAAAAAGATACCTGACTCTACTTTAGTGACAAAGTATACTTGAAAGTAGGTTGTTATGTCCTGATTCTTACTTTCAACAATCTCAAGGTGAATTCAAATTTTCCCAATTATGAGTTCATTATATGTAGAAAAAATATGTCCCAACTAAAGAAACAAGCTTGTAGATCCTGAAATAATGCCAGGAGAACAAAATAAAAACCTGGGCTTTGATCCACAACATAGAGAAAAAAATATGTCTGATTAAAAAAAATTGCAAACCTTTTAAAATATGTCTTCTAATGATCATATCACTAAACAGCTGAACTGTTTCAGGGGAATGGCATAGCAGGGGTTTTATTTATTCATTTAAAGGAGTTCAGTCTCACTGGGTTATATACAAAGAATAGTAGTCAAAAGAAACTCATTTCACATCTGTTCTCCTGCTGATAAACTATAATTGGTGACTGATTGCACGGAGTCATTTTCTTTCTTCTCTGACCTTTTTGTCTTGATAACCTGGTCCTTTCCTGCCAAGGGTTGGAACAGGACACATTTAGGTGGATAGTGCTTTTCCTTTACAGAGAAGAAGCACTTCCCTGACATCTTGAAATGTTTCTCATTTGCAATACAAAATGAATTGCTTTATGACAAAAGTAGAGAAAAGCATTTTAAAACAACGTTTCCATAATAGATAATCAACCACCTATTTGGCTGAAGATGTGATCATCTGTACCTGGATTTGCTCTAGCCTGAGTGATATGAGGTTCCTTACTTTTTCCCCCTGATGTAGTAATATTCAACAATGAAAAAATATCATCTAAATCAAAACTAAAGCTGAAGGCAAATATGACCTGCCCAGTC
This sequence comes from Marmota marmota marmota, assembly GCF_001458135.2. Classification (NCBI taxonomy): domain Eukaryota; kingdom Metazoa; phylum Chordata; class Mammalia; order Rodentia; family Sciuridae; genus Marmota; species Marmota marmota. The sequence continues at coordinate 29,102,977 of NW_026000241.1, read as the reverse complement.
TTTAGAGGGGAAAAGATGGCTGTCATCTGGAAATGATTCACTGAACATGTGCACCTTTGAGATTTTACTTTCAATGGAAGGATAAAGGGGTTGTTCCTGTTTTTGAAACTAGATAACGAGATTTCAGAGAACAATGGTTGTCTTCCTCTTATACTAACATTATATCCTATTTGAGACAATTGTGCTGTGCCTAAGAAAGAAAAATCATGGTGTCCAGGCATGCTTAAGGCTTTTGCCAAAAAGGGAGTTTAGAGACTAAAAATGAAGACTGACTACAGAATTTGAAATCAAGAAAGAATGCCTTAAGACATATTTGAAGTTGCTCATGACAGTTTAGGTTTTAAATTTTAATTGGTAAGCAGATTGATTCTCCCTGTGTTGAAGATAGTCATTATGCTAGTCAGTAAAGCTGTTTCTGTCCCCATATAAAGCCTGTATTTCCAGGTACAGAGAGACCTTAGAACACATATAACATCTCTTCTTGTCACTTGTATAGTTTTAAATGAATATGTGAAGTTAAAAATTAGAATACTCTTTTAAGAAATTATTAGTGTCCAATACTTTTAAAGTTATCTTTATTAGACTTTCCGTAATTGTCTTACCAATTGTGTCTATGATTTTTTTTTTTAAACTGGAGATTGAACTCAGGGGCACTCATCAGCTGAGCCACATTCCAAGCCCTATTTTTTGTATTTATTTAGAGACAACTTATTGAGTTGCTTAGTGCCTCACTGTTGCTGAGGTTGGGTTTAAACTCGCAGTCCTCCTGCCTCAGCTTCCCCAGCTGCTGGGATTATAGGTGTGTGCCACTCTTGATCTTTGCTTTATTATTATTTTCACTCTCTATAGGTCAACATTGGAAAAGTATGATTGGATAAGGATTTATCCTTTATATTTTAAAATTAATTATGTGAATATATCATGTATAACTATTATAGTTTTCTGATTTGTTGAAGTGGTTAAGTATGTCAGTACATTTACTTTGTCTATAATTAAATGGGTAATAAATTGTAAGCACTAAATTGTGTATATTTTTGTAGAATTATAGACATCATTTTTCTATAATACTTTAATACGTCTATTATAGTATGATTTTCATTCCAGATAGGGCTCTGATCTCCCTCTTTATTCGTGAGTTTGCTGTCAATCGGCTATTTTATTGACCTGTAATGAGAATTTACATTAGGTTTAATTTGTAGGTTCTCTTGGATTTTAAAGTTTCATTATTTTTTAAAGTTTATTTATTCTAATTTATTATACATGACAGCAGAATGCATTTCAATTCATAGTATACATATAGAGCACAATTATGCATATCTCTGGTTGTATACAATGTAGAGTCACACCATTCATGTCTTTATACACGTATTTAGAGAAATGATGTTCATCTCATTCCACTGCCTTTCCTACCCCATACCTCCTCCTTTCCCCTCTCTCCCCTTTGCCCTAGCTAGAATCCGTGTATTCCTTCATGCTTCCTCCCATCCCCATTATGGATCAGCATCCACATATCAGAGAAAACATTTCGCATTTGGTTTTTGGGGATTGGCTAACTTCACATAGCATTATATTCTTCAACTCCATCCATTTACCTGCAACTGCCATGATTTTATTCTCTTTTAATAATGAGCAATATTCTATTGTGTATATATACCACATTTTCTTTATCCATTCATCATCTGAAGGGCATCTATGTTGGTTCCACAGTTTAGCTATTCTGAATTGTGCTGATATAAACATTGATGTGGCTGCATCATTGTAGTATGCTGTTTTTAAGTTCTTTGGGTATAGACCAAGGAATGGGATAGCTGGGTCAAATAGTGGTTCCATTCCCAATTTTCCAAGGAACTTCCATACTGCTTTCCATATTGGCTGCACCAATTTGCAGTCCCACTAGCAATATATGAATGTACCTTTTTCTCCACATCCTCACCAAGATTTATTGTTGCTTATATCCTTCATAGCTGCCATTCTAACTGAAGTGAGATGAAATCTTAAAGTAGTTTTGATTTGCATTTCCCTAATTGCTCAGGATGTTGAACATTTTTTCATATATTTGTTGATAGATTGTATATCATCTTCTGGGAAGCATCTGTTCAGTTCCTTAGCCCATTTATTGATTGGATTATTTGCAGTTTTGGTGTTAAGTTTTTTGAATTCTTTATATATCCTAGAAATTAATGCTCTATCTCATGTGCATGGTAAAAATTTGCTCCCATTCTGTAGGCTCTCTCATCACCTCACTGACTTTTTTTTTTTTTGCTGAGAAGAAGATTTTCAGTTTGTATCTATCCCATTTATTTATTCTTGATGTTATTCCTTGAGTTATAGGAGTCTTATTAAGGAAGTCGGGGCCTAATCCAACATGATGGAGAGTTGAACCTACATTTTTTTTTCTATTAAGTGCAGGGTCTCTGGTTTAATTCCTATGTCCTTGATCCATTTTGAGTTGAATTTTGTGTGTGGTGACAGATAGGGGTTTAATTCTATTTTGTTGCATATGGATTTCCAGTTTTCCCAGCACATTTGTTGAAGAGGCTATCTTTTCTCCCATATATGTTTTTGGCATCTTTGTCTAGTATGAGATAACTGTATTTATGTGGGTTTGTCTCTGTGTCCTCTATTCTATCTGGACTACAAGTCTATTTTGGTGCCAATACCATGATGTTTTTGTTACTATTTGCTCTGTAGTATAGTTTAAGGTCTGGTATAGTGATGCCACCTTCTTCACTCTTCTTGCTAAGGATTGCTTTAGCTATTCTGGGTTTCTTATTTTTCCAGATAAATTTCATGACTGCTTTTTCTATTTCTATGAGAAATGTCATTGGAATTTTGATTGGAATTGCATTAAATTTGTATAGGGCTTTTGGTAGTAGGGTCATTTTGACAATATTAATTCTGCCTGTCCAAGAGCATGGGAGATCTTTCCATCTTCTAAGGTCTTCCTTAATTTCTTTCTTTAGTGTTTTGTAGTTTTTATTGTAGAGGTCTTTCACCTTTTTCCTTAAGTTGATTCTCAAGTATTCTATTTTTTGATGCTATTGTAAATGGGATTTTTCCTAGTTTCTCTTTCAGTGGATTCATTGCTAATGTATAGAAATGCCTTTGATTTATGGGTGTTGATTTTATATCCTGCTACTTTGCTGAATTCATTTATTAGTTCTAGAAGTTTTCTGGTGGCATTTTTTGGATCTTCTAGGAATAGAATCATATCATCAGCAAATAGTGATAGTTTGAGGTTTTTCCCCATCCATATCCCTTTAATTTATTTCATTTGTCTAATTGCTCTGACTATAGAGTTTCAAGAATTATGTTAAATTATGAAAAATGGCATCCCTCTCTTTTTACAGCTTTTAGAGGGAATGCTTTCATCAATGTTTAGAATGATGTTGGCTTAGGGCTTAGCATAGATAGCTTTTACAATGTTGAGGTATGTTCCCACTATCCCTAGTTTTTCTAGTATTTTGAACATGAAGGGTACTGTATATTGTTGAATGCTTTTTCTGTATCTATTGAGATGATTATATGTTTTTATTTTTAAGACTATTAATGTGATGAATTACATTTATTGATTTCAGTATATTGAACCAAACTTGCCTCCCTGAGATGAACCCTATTTGATCATGGTGCACTAGATTTTTTTATATGTTTTAGTATTCGATTTGCCAGAATTTTATTGAGAATCTTTGCATCTAAATTTATTAGAGTTATTGGTTTGAAATTTTCTTTCTTTAATGTGTCTTTGTCTGGTTTTGGAATTATGATGATATTAGCCTTATAGAATGAGTTTTGAAGTGTTCCCTCTTTTTCTATTTCCTGAAATAATTTGAGGAGTATTCGTATTAGTTCTTCTTTGTAGGTCTTGTAGAACTTAGCTGTGTGTCCATCTGGTCCTGGGCTTTTCTTGCTTGGTAGACCTCTGATGGTATCTTGTATTTCATTGCTTACATTCAATCTGTTTAACTTGTGTATATTATCCTGAGTCAGTTTTGGCAAATCACATGACTCTAGAAATTTCTTGATGACTTTGATATTTTCTATTTTATTGGAGTATACATTTTCAAAATAATTTCTAATTATGTTCTGTATTTTTGTAGTGTCCATCATGATATTTCCTTTTTCATCATTAATGTTAGCAATTTGAATTTTCTCTTTCTCTTCATCAACATTGCTAAGGGTTGGTTTATCAATGTTATTTATTTTCTCAAAGAACCAACTTTTTGATTTGTCAATTTTTAAAATTGTTTCTTTTGTTTCAACTTCATTATTTTCAGCTCTAATTATAATTATTTCCTTTTCTCTACTGCTTTTGGTGTTGATGTGTTCTACTTTTTCTTGGGCTTTGAGATGTAATGTTAGGTCATTTGTTGACTTTTTCTTCTTTTAAGGAATAAACTTTATGCAATGAACTTTCCTCTTAGTATTGCCTTCATAGTGTTCCAGAGATTTTAATATGTTGTATCAGTGTAAATTCACCTCTAATAATTTTTAGTCTCCTCTTTGATGTCTTTTTCAACCCATTGTTCATTCAATAGCAAATTATTTAGTATCCAGGTGTTGCAGTAGCTTCTATTTTGTATTTTATAATTGATTTCTAATTTCATTCCATTATGATCTGATAGAATGCAGGGTAGTATCTCTCATTTTTTGTATTTGATTGAGAGTTGCTTTGTAGCATAATATATGAGCTATTTTAGAGAACGGTTCATGTGCTGCTGAGAAGAAAATATATTCACTTGTTGATGGATGAAATATCCTATATATGTCTGTTAAGTCTAAGTTACTGAATGTATTATTGAATTCTATAGTTTCTTAGCTTAGCTTTTGTTTGGAAGATCTATCCAGTGGAGAAAAAGTTGTGTTAAAGTCACCCAGAATTATTGTGTTGTGATCTATTTGATTCTTGAACTTGAAAAGTGTTTGTTTGATGAACATAGATGCTCCATTGTTTGGGGCATATATATATTTTTTATTGTTATGTCTTGTTGATGTATGGTTCCCTTAAGCAGTATGAAATATCCTTCTTTATCCCTTTTGATTAAGTTTGGATTGAAGTCTACTTTATTTGATATGAGGAGGAACCCCTGCTTGTTTTCTCAATCCATATGAGTGGTATAATTTTTCCCAAACTTTCACCTTCAATCTTTCCTGTGAGATAAGTCTCTTGAAAGCAGTATATTGTTGGGTATTTTTTTGTAATCCAATCTCCCTGTCTATGTCTTTTGATTGTTGGGTTTAGGCCATTAACATTTAGGGTTATTATTGAGACATGATTTTTATTCCCAGCTATTTTTGTGTACTTTTGGTATTTAAATTGACTTGCTTTCTACTTTGATTGGTTTTTCCTTTAGTATAATACCTCCTCTGCTGATTGCCATTATTGTTTTTTATTTCCTCCTCATGGAATATTTTGCTGAGTATGTTCTCTTTCTAGTTGTAATTTTTAAAAACTTTTGTCTATCATGAAACATTTTTATTTCATCATCAAATATAATGCTTAATTTTTCTGGATATAAGATTCTTGTTTGGCATCCATTTTCTTTCATAGTTAATATGTTTTTTCCAGGATCTTCTAGCTTTTGGGGTCTGGGTTGAAATATCTGCTCAGTTCCCAATTGGTTTTCCCCTGTATATAGTCTGATTCCTTTCTCTTGTGGCTTTTAAAGTTCTCTCTTTATTCTGTATGCTAAGCATTTGCAATATAATATGCCTTGGTATAGATCTGTTGTGATTTTGCACATTTGGCATCCTATAAGCCTCTTGTATTTGATTTTCCAATTCATTATTCATGTTTAGAAAATTGTTATCATTTCATTAAATAGATTGTTCATTCCTTTGTTTTGTAACTCTATTAACTCTAACCCTCCTCTTTCCCAATAATTATTAAATTTGATCTTTTTATGTTATCCCATAATTCTTGAATGTTCTGTTTTTGGTTACTTATGATTTTCACTGTGTGGTCAACTTTGTTTTCAAAATTATATATTTTGTCTTCCTTGTCTGAGGTTCTGTCTTCCAAGTCATCTAATCTGTGGGTGGTGTTTTCTATTGAGTTGTCAATTTGGTTTATTGTTTCTTTCATTTCAAGGATTTCTTTTTTTTTTTTCAGAACCTTTATCTCCTTATTGAAGTAATCTTTTGCTTCCTGTATTTGATTATGTAGCTCTTTATCAAAATGATCTTTTGCTGCCGGTATTTGCTCTCTTATATCATCCTTTAATTCACAGAACATTTTAATTATATACATCCTGAACTCCTTCTCTGTCATGTCTTTCGTTGTGCTGGCCATGGATACTAATAATGTAGTATGTTGATTTGTTTGGGGCACTTTCTTCCCTTGTTTTTTCGTGTTGTTTATGTGTTTTCCCTTCTAGCACTGCGTATCTGAAGTGTTATAGTTTTTACCCTATAGGCTTATAGTATCCCTGTAGGGTTCCAATACCTCTCCTTTAAGGGGGAGAACAATATTAACAGAACCCAATACAAACAATATACAACCTTAAACCAAATAGGTGCTATTAAGACATTTACAGTTTTGTCACAATATACAGAAATGGTGAGTTCAATTATTATCTCCAATATAAACAGTGGACTTGCAAAAGGTCTACAGTTTCTAATGGTAGACAAAGAGAGAACCAAGGGTGGGGTGTAGGATGAGATATTGATGGGGTAGGAGATGAGGATATAGAGATTTTAGATCTAAGAAATCATGAAAGAGGAATCTAAAGAAGTTGGCTAGTAGCAGGAGAAGAGAGAGAAGCTATTTGGGGGAGACAAGAAAGTAGGAAGACAATAGAGTACAAAAAGCAAACATAAATATTAAGAAAATAAAAAAACCATAAAAATAGGAGAGAAAAAAAATATACAACACAACTGTAATATACTATTCAGACATCTCAGTCCTTCTTAGCCTAATTCATGAAAAGTACTTGGTTTCACAAATGTTGATGATGATGATGATGTGGAGAGAGAGGAGAGAGAGAGAGAGGAGAGAGAGAGAGAGAGAGAGAGAGATCTTGTATGATTTTTTTTGGGGGGGGGAAATCAGAATCTTTTCTGCTTCCCTTCTCATCCAACATGTGGGAATGTCTGTTATTTCCTGGTATCTCCACCCTCTGTATGGTGAAGTTTATTAGGATGGAAGGATAGTTCTTGGGGGTGGAGCTCCTAGAGGTGGGGTATAGCACTTGCCGGTCTCTGATGGGAGACTACACTGCAAGGATCTCCTTTGGGGTCCACTCACGTGATGTGGGCAATTGTTCTTACCTCCTCATATCACCTGTAAACCTCACAATTAGTCTCTAAACTGTGTCTCACTCATTCTCTCCCTTTCTATTTCCAAATCTGGAACCTTTCCCTCCAGAGGTCTGTGGGCTGTGCTCTGGGGACTGCGCACCTGTCGTGGAGAGCTGTTTTGTATTGGGCAGTTCAGAAGCAGGTTTTGCAAGCTGTTGATGGCCAGGTAGCCACAGGCACTGTTCTGGGTGTATTGGCTGCCAGAGAGAAGGGGGAGTTGGGGACTTTTGGTACCAAGATACTGTTTCTAAGCTTCAGTTGGTGCTCCAAGCTGGGAGTTGCCCAAAGTAAAGATGGCAATACAGGTGTCCCAAGATGGAGGTGGCTGCATTCAGTGACAGGCTGTCAGGTTGGGTGGGGCCAGGCAGTGGTGGTGGGCTACATGTTCAGAGATGCAGCACTGTGGCATACAGTATTGTGGTGGGTGGCTGTCTCCAAATCCTGTATGGTGTCTCCAGTTGCAGGCTACTGCATGTAAGGGACTATGGCAGTGGTTGTAGTGTCCCAAGATGAAGGCGATTGGGGGAGCCCCACCTTGGTAGATGGGGGTCCATCAACAGTGGCAGCTGGAGTTTCTATGCATGGGCAGTGACTTGGTATCCTGTGTGGGAACAGAGGCAGGATTCCTGTGCAGGTGGGTGGCCAGGAGTCTTGCATGGGTGCTGAGGTTGGTGGTCCTACACAGGCACCTGGAGGTCCTGCGAGGACAATTGGACAGGAGTCCATAAATGTGTAAATAACTTTCATGTACATTGAGGATATCTATTCATCTGTCTCAGGTAAGGTATCTATGTACCTATGCTAAAGATTTGGTGTTGTTACAGTTAACAGTAAGGAGTTTTTCTTGATTTTTGAGTAGAGAAGTTGTGTATTATTACTAACAGCAAAATGAACATTTGTAATGAGAAGATTTGGGTTTTTGTTTCAGGTTGGTCATTAATCATCCACTTATCCTGTTAACTCCATTAACACTACATAAAATGGGGACATTGGCATCTCCTGCCTGGTTCATGGAGTTGTACAAGTACAAAATAATGAAGTACCTTTGAAAACTGTACAGAATGCAACTTATAGATATTAGGTAACAGCTGATTACAGGAGGCATATGTGGGAGTCTGGGCTTTGGAGAGGTTAGGCTTTAGAAATATAATGTCCGACATGTAGTAATCTAGGTTAGAATAGTACGACAGCTTTAGGAACAGAAATGACAAGGAGAATCTGGAAGTCTTTCCAAAGAAAGAAACACAAATCATGGAGTTTGATGACAGTTTAGATAATGAGTTATTTAGTTAATCACTCTTTATCCAATAGTTATTTATTAAGTATCTACTATGTGTCAGATATTTAATCTACAAACTGCAAGTCAAACATACTCTGTACATTTAAGTGGATTACTATAGGCATTTAACAAATCTCAACCTTCGGAGAGCAATGAAAATAAGCATAGTCTTATGAGAGCATGGAACAGGCAGAACTGAAGCCTTGAAGAATGTTTCTCAAGGTAATGATGTTTAGGTTCAGAGGTGAAGCAGAAATGGAATTAAGATGAATGAGATCAAATCATTCTAGGAAGAAAATGTGAAAGAATTTCTCAAGGCAGGTGAGTACACAACACATTCTACAAAATAAGGCAAGTCTAGTGTAGAGTCTCCTGTTCTTACCTAACTTTGCAGATGAGCTCAGTCTTGCTTAGTAGCAGTAAAGGCCAAGGAAGACGGAGAAGGTCGCTGTCATAATTCACAACAACCCAAATAATTCCTCAAGTTGCCAGACTAGGAAAGTATGAATAATTCTTAACCTAGTGCTGAAGTCTCTTTCTTTGTAGCAATGGCAACTACGCAGAACAGGTGAAATAGCACAGATACAGGAATTTTATTTATACCGAATTCTGGGATTGGTGGTAGGTATAGCTTTGCAGCATCTAGAATGTCTTTCTTGTGCCCACAACTTCTATAATAAGTTAGTTTACTTATAATTCTACATTTCATACTTTACCACATAACTAATCCCAAACAATTTCCCTAGTATTCTTTTAAGATGGAGCTAGATAGCCTTTATATTGTTTGGTCCCTAATTAATATTAATCTCATTTTTTCCCCTTGCAGTATGGTTTGGATATGAGGTATCCTCTGAAAGATTAGGTGTGAGATAATGCAGGAATGTTCAGAGGTGAAATGATTAGTTATGAGAGCTGTGACCTCATCATTTGAAAGGACTACTATACTAGGTGGTAAATGTACACAGATAGGGTGTGAGTAAAGGAAGCAGGTCACAGGGGATGTGCCTTTGGGGTTTATGCTTTGTCCCTAGAGTCCTGCTTTTGTCTCTGCTTCCAGGCTGCTGTGAGCTGAGCAGTTTTCCCTTGCCTTTTCCTTCTGTCACCATCTTCTGCCTCACCTGGGGCCTGGATCAATGAAATCAACTCACCACAGACCTCTGAAACAATGAACCCAAATAAACTTTTCTTCCTCTTAGCTTTTTTTCCCCCCCAGGCATTTTGGTCACAACAATGCAAATCTGACTAATACCCTTACACATTATATTAATCTTAAATGAGGGCTCTGTAACCATGATGAGAAATGGAGCAGTGCATGTTTGTTTATGCTTAGTCAATACTGTGCTTGACTAAATCCAAAATCTGTCCTTGATTTTGCATGCTTATGGTCATTAGACCATGAATATAATCAGAACTTCCTGTTTCTTATCTCATGTTCACCACCAATGTTGCGCCTTCTCCTTGTCTTGCTGACCAGGGAAACTTCATTGTAGCATTTAAAATCTTCCAAGTCAGGCTGAGGTTGTGGCTCAGTGGTAGAGCACTTGTCTGGCACATGTAAGGTACCGGGTTTGATCCTCAGCTCCACATACAAACAAACAAATAAATAAGCTTACTTTAAAAAAAAAAGATTCCTTTAAAAAACATCTTACAAGAACTTTTGTGTATCTAAACATATCCTCAATTTTCAAGGCTTGGTATTACTTGTAATTTTGAGAGATTTAGTAAGGCAAGGATTAAAAGATATGCCATCGGATTACTTAGCCACTTTAGGTTGAATACAAGAAAGGGATAAAAAAAGGAAGGAACAACTGTTTTGAAAGATGGGGAAAGCTGGGCAGAAAGAACCAAGGAAGCTTTATTTGTTTGATTTTTCAAAATGTATACTGGGATAATAGTAAAAATTCCTCCATGAAATTAGGCAAATTTAAAAAAAAAAATTTCACAGATATGTTTTCAGTTTTTGAAAGTAACTTAATGGCAAGTAATTACAAACAATTTGAAGTTATAATGTGTGTGTTGACAGGAATTAAATTTTCGAGTATAATGAATTTAATTAACTGTGAGAGAGTGTTTATTTTGAAAAGTCGCAGTGTTTGCCAAGGGGAGTTAGCTCTTAAAGGATGCACACCAGGAAGGACTGTGTGCATAGGGCTTGAGTTGTGCTGACTGTAAGATGGTGCATCAATGACATGAAAGGGAAGGGAATACGAAAAATAGACTTGATAATCATTAAAATAGAATTAAAAAAATCAGCCAGGTAAAATGTTAGTTCTTTGTGATCTGATAATATTGATTAAAAAAAAAAACCTAAGAAAAGTGTATAAAAAATAAAAGAGGAAAGAACCAAAAAGCAGATCTGTAATTGCTGATGTAGCAGACAACACAACAGATATTGTAACCAATATTATGTCAATATATTTGAAAAGTAAGCAAAATTCAAAAATTCATAGAAAATATATATTATTAAACTTACAACCAATGGATTAAGGAAGAAGTCAAAGGGAAATTCGCGCCCCTGCCCCATTACTGGAAATTGAATCCATGTGGGCTTAAAAACTAAGCTACATCTCCAGCCTTTTATTTATTTATTTATAATTTGAGACAGGGTCTTGCTAAGTTGCCTAGACTGACCTCAAGCTTAGGATCCTCATGCCTCCACTTCCAGAGCAGTTGGGACTGTAGGCATATATCTCCACACTGGCTGAAGGAGGACATTTTAAAATTTCTCAATGCAAATAATAATGGGGACAAAACATGATAAAACCAGTGGAACCCTGGCACTGAAGCAGTACTAAGAAGGAAGCTCATACAATCAGTATCTACACCAAAAAGACAGAAAGATTTCAAATAAACAATCTATCATTGTATCTACAGGAACTAGAAAAAAATCAAAACAAACCCTAAATTAGTAGGGGGAAAGAAGAGACTGAGACACCAATGTATCTTAATAGATTCAGAAAAGGTATTTGATAACATTTAACCTTCCTTCATGATTACAAATGCTGAACAAATTAGGTACAGAAGTAATGTACCATAACATAAGAGCATTTATAACACACCACCAGCAAACATTATGTCAAAAAGGGAAAATATGAAAGTTTTCTTTCAAAGATCTGAAGCAAGACAAAGTTCACACAATAGTAATAGAGCAAGAGAAAGAATTAAAGGACATCCAAATTGGAAAGGAAATCAAATGGCCACTATTTGCAGATGATATGATTTTATGAATAGAAAATCCCAAAGGCTTTAAACACACACACACACACAATTAGAACTAATAAACCCAACAAAGTTGCAAGATACAAAATAAACATACAGAAATAAGTAGAGTGGCTGCATATCAGTAATGAATTATCTGAAATAGAAGTCTAAAAAACAATCTCATTTAAAATAACTGCAAAAATAAATGAGGGCTGAGGTGGTGGCTCAGTGGTAGAATACTTGCCTACTGCACATGAGGCACTGGGTTCGATCCCTAGCATTACATTAAAAAAATAAAAAATAAACAAAGATATTGTCTCTCTCTACAACTAAAAATATTTTTTTAAAAAAATGAAATACCTAAGGAGAAATTTAACCAAAGAGGTGAAAAAATTCTACTATGAACACTACAAATCATTGATTAAAAAATGAAAGATAACACACACACAAATGAGAAGACATTGGGAGTTCATGGATTGGAGGATCAATTATTTTTCATTTTTTATTGGTGCATTATAGTTGTACACAAAGATGGGGTTTGTTATTTTATATTTGTACATGCACACAACAATAGCATCTGGCCAATATCACTCCTCACTACTCCCCTCTTCCTCCCCCTTTCAGCCCACTCTCCCTTCCCTCCACTGATCTCCCTTTAATTTTCATGAGATCTACCACCACCTTTCTTTTCCCTTTTCCTCTCTAGTTTCTGCATATGAGAGAAAACATAGGATACTTGACCTTCTGAGTTTGACTTATTTTATTTAACAAAATGGTCTCTAGTTCCAAGGGAAAATCAATATTATTAAAATGTCCATATTACCCAATGTGATCTACAAAGATGGACTTGTTACCAAAGTATAAACATATTCTTCACATAAGAAAAAAAACTGTTTTAAAATTTATATGGAAACACACACACATACACACAAATCCAAATCGCCAAAGACACTGAGCAAAAAGAGCAAAGCAGGAGCCATTATACTACCTGACACGAAGTATCTTACAGAGTGGTATCAAAACAACATGGTATTGACATTAAAAAAAAAAAGACATATAGGCCCATGGAAAAGACTAGAGAGTCTAAGAGTCAACCTACTCATCTACAACCAACTGATGTAGACATTTCAACAAATGTATCAAGAATATAATGGAGGACGGACAGTCTTTTCAATAAATGGTGCTGGGAAAACTGGGTATCCACATGCAGAAAATGAAACTAGATCCTTATCTCTCACTGGTTTCAAAACTTAATTCAAACTGGATTAAAGACTTAAATGTAAAACCTGAAACTATAAAACTACTACTAGAAGAAAATCAAGGAAATACTTCAGGACATTGGAATGAAAAAGGTTTTTTTGTGTGTGTGTGTGTGGGGGGGTGTGGAAAACTCTCAAAGCACAGAAAACAAAAGCCAAAAATAGAGAAACAGGATTATGTCAAAGTGAAACTTCTAAACAGCAAAGCAAATAATTAACAGAGTGAAGATAAAGCATTGAGAATGTGAGAAAGCATTGGCAAACTATACTTCTGACAGGGGGTTAGTATCCAGAATTTATAAGGAACAAGAAAGACTCAATATAATAATAAAAAATTAAAAATGGATACTAGGTTACTAGTAGACATTTTTAAAAAGAAGAAAGGTATATGAAAAATTGCTCAGCATTATTATGGAAATACAAACTAGTACCATCACTATAGAAAACACCATGGAAGTTCCTCAAAAAATGAAAAATAGAACTACTGTTTGATCTACCAGTTCCATTACTAGACATATATTCAAATAAAATAAAATTTATATGTTACAGAGATCTCTGAATTCTCATGGTTATTGCAGCAATATTCCCAAAAGCCAAGGGATGAAAACAATCTATCAACTAATGAATAAATAAAATGTAATGCGGACTCAAAAATCTAGAAAGTATATAAATTAATTAAAAAATGAACTCAAGAAGAAACAGAAACCAAGAATTATACAAAATTGGAATTAATTCAGGGATGGGGATGTGGCTCAAGCAGTAGCGTGCTCGCCTGGCATGCTTGTGGCCCGGGTTGGATCCTCAGCACCACATACAAACAAAGATGTTGTGTCCGCTGAAAACTAAAAATAAATAAATATTAAATTCTCTCTCTCTCTCTCTCTCTCTCTCTCACACACACACACTCTCTCTCTCTCTTTCTCTCTCTCTTTAAAAAAACAAAATTGGAATTAATAAATTTAATTCATAGTTTAAAATATGGATATCAAAAACAACAGCCTCAGAAAAGATAAATTCTATACAAATAACTTTCAGCATAATTAAAGACAAGTAATTATTTTCATTTTAATTTATGAAGCTAGAATAATCCTGATAGCACAACCATATCAGGAAAAGCAAAGTATACTCCAATTTAGCTCCTAAGCATTGTTGTGTAAATGCTAACAAAATCTGTAAAGTCAATTCAACACTGCTTCAAATTATTCATGGTTTGACCATTTTTTTTAATTTAAGGACTACAAGATTGATTTTGTATGAAATAATCTATTTATATAGTCTCCCACATGAACAGATTAAGAGAGAAAAGATATATGGTCACCTCATTGAAAGCAGAAAGAGCTTTGAGAACATTTAATTATGATTAATGATAAAATTGCTTTCTACCAAAAACAAAAATTTTGACTAAATTGAATAAGAGTAATAAAAAAAACCCATTAGGCAAATATTTTATTCAATTGTAAAATGTTAAAAGCATTTTGTTTCATTTTAGGATGAAGGCAATATTTCCATTATAGTCATTTTATTCAATATTGTACTCACTCTAGCTTTGCAAAATAGCAAAGAAAATAAGTGACTGATGTAAGAGTACAAAGGAGGTATTAAAATTATTATTCTTTTTAGATGATATGCTTATTCACAAAGAAAACACAAAAAATCTCTAGAAAAATGGACTTGTTACCAAAATATAATCATATTCTTCACATAAGAAAAAACTGTTTTAAAATTTATATGGAAACACACACACATACACACAAACCCAAATAGCCAAGACGCTGAGCAAAAAGAGCAAAGCAGGAGCCATTACACTACCTGACTCGAAATATCTTACAGTATATGGTATCAAAACAACATGGTATTGGCATAAAAAAAAGATATTAATACAAAGTTTATCAGAATTGTTGTTGTTTGTGAGATAAATATGTAGAAATTAATCGCCTATTCTGTAGACAACAGTCATAAAATACAATAATGAATTAATGTTCTCATTGTAGTAAAAGAAAATCATAACCTCTGAATTAATGTACAAAACATGTTGGAGGAGATTTATAATGAAAACTCTAAAATATTGAAATAACTCTTAATAGAGAAGCAAATCAATTTCAATGGTAAGAAGATTTGATATCTTAAAGAGGTCAGTTCTGCCCAAGTCTATTGCTTCAATGCAATCTTAGTCAATGTGTCCTCAAAAGTCTTTTTTTATCTATGAAACATAACAAACAGGTTCTAAATTTTATATTTAAAGGAAAAAAAATCTATCATAGCCAAGGTAGTTCTGAAGTAGCGCTAGGTAGTAGTGGGATTAGGGAGAATTGCCCTACTGGGTTTTAACATTATGCTATGGAAATGGTATGTATTGGCAAAGCAGGTGGGAAAATTGACTGATTGAACAAAATAAACAGACCCAAAACAGACTCAGGTATACAAATAAATCTGACATGTGACATAGATATCATTGCAGTTCAGTGAGAAGGGATAAACTATTCGATTAATGGTATGAGAACAATTGGTTATTTATACAGAAAATTCAATACTCATACTGTCTCACAACTCACAATCAGTTTAGAATAATGACAAATATAAAATACAAAATGTTAGTCTTTTAAATGAAAATATCTTAATGATCTTAGAATATAAATGATTTTTTCAATATGCCATGAAGAACATAAACCATAAAGTAACAAATTAGTAACTTTTACTAAATTAAAATTAAAAGTCATAAAGGAAATGATAATCTCAAACTTAAGATTTTTTCATTCTTTAAACCACTAAAAAGAGAATAAAAAGAAAAGATTAAAATTGAGAGATGATCTGAGCAAGACACATAGCTAAAGAAATTACAATACAGAATATAAAGTGAAATCTCATGAATAGAAAAAATATAAATTAAAATTGAAAAATGGGCAAGGAAATATGAATATATATTTCATAAGAGAGAAAAACACAAATAACCAATACACATAGAAATAGATACTTGTGTCATTAGGTACCAAGAAATTGGAAACTAGAATCACAATGTGATGCCATGTCACAAATACTAGATTATAAATAAGTTAAAAATTTAATGTGGCATGAAGTGCTGGTGGAAATATACAGTGATACTACAATTTCAGGAAAGAATTTGACATTGTGTAGATCAGTTGAAGATGTACATAGTCTATAAACTAGCAATTCCATTTTTATGTATATACCCAAGACAAACTTTTTCATATGTACAATAGGTGGCGATTATAAGAACATGTTATAATCACAATTATCAGCCAAAAAAGGCAAAATGATTTAAAAATATATTTTCTATCCATAGTAAATATATTGACATTATATTGTGGTATACTGATTGTTTAGAATTCTAAAAACAGTGGAATGAACAAATTATAGATAGTTATACTTATAAATGAATACTCACCATGAGCATTCTATATTTACTGTGAATACCCAATAGCAAAACAGTGAACGATGTATATACTACTAATTTATAAAATTTTAAAATAGGCAAAACTAAATGGAATATACATATGTGATTAAACTCTCAAGAAAGACATGAACACAATTATGCAAAATTTCAGGGTAGGGATTCTCTCTGGAGAATAGGAGAGTGGAAAATTGTGCAAAGACAAGATCACCTCCAAGGTATCAGGATGTTCTAACTCCTAAGATGGCTCATGGGAATACAAGAACCATGGAGTATGGGTATTTGTTTTTTTATTATTATTCTTTAAAATGACTATATATATTACAAACCCACTTTTGGCATATATTTTAAAGTTACATACATGCATACATTAACTCTTCTGCAGATAATGTCACTAAATCATAAGGCTTCAGTTAATGTCATTAAGTTCCAGTATGATAGTCCTCTTTGCTATGACCCAAATGGGTGCTTTGATGGGTGCTTTAGTCAACTTTCCATTCCTGTGACTGAAATGCCTGACAAAGAAGAACTTAGAGGAGGAAAATTTATCTGGAGCTCAGGGTTTCAGATTTTTTTTTTTTTTTTTGGCACCAGGGATTAAACCCAAGAACACTTAACCAGGTCTCACTGAGTTGCTTGGGGCCTCACTAACTTGCTGGGGCTGGCTTTGAACTTGTGATCTTCCTGCCTCAGTCTCCTGAGCTGCTGGGATTACAGGGATGCACCACTGTGTCCAGCTAGGGTGTCAGATTTTCAGTCCATGGTCAGTGGGCTCCATTACCCTGGGCCTGAGGTGATAGGCCAAACTTCATGAAGAAGGTGTGTCAGAGGAAAATTTCTCAGCTCATGGCAGCCAGGAATCAGAGAGAATAATTGAGAGGAGCCAGGGACAAGATATTTAATCGCTGAGGACACACAGCCAATGACCTACTTCCTCCAGCCACACCTGCGTACTTGCAGTTAACACACAAAAATTTGTTCAAATTATTAACCCATCAAACAGATTAATTCACTGATTAGGTTATAGCCCTCATATTCTAATCATTTTATCCCTTAACAATCCTGCATAATCACAACCTTTTTTTTTTGAGGCAATATCTCATATTATCCAAACCATAAAAACAAGGCTTTGAATTTAGGTCATCATGTACCATCTATGAATAATCTTAGCCCAAGGGACCATCTTTTCTTTTCCCATCTCAAAATCAAGAGCCTGTCCTTTGGGGAATAACTGGTTCTCAAATGCTAATGCTTGCAATCTTTTGCAGACACCAATATGCTAAAATGTTTGTATTGAAAGCTGGATTAAAACTATCCATACTCCTTGGAGATCTGAGACATAAGGATGTTTATGCCAGTAATAAAACATGCCTGAGCCTAAGTGTCCATGTTCCCTATATGAATCATTACATTATAGTATCTGGCATGAAGGAATAACACCTGAGACTTATTATAGAGAATACCAGTATCAAAAACTTCCCCTTTGGAAGGAGCCTCAAAATACCAGGAGACTTACCTCTATGTTTGAGATGATAAGAAGCCAGACAAAGGGAAGAGGCAGAAGATCCAGGCAGGACAAGGGACATTTGGAAGTCTGTTGTGCCTGAGAATGTGATAAGGAATAAACTCCATAATCTTAGATGTGGGTAAGCAAGTTTCCTACTTGAATAGGTAGAAAGAATAATATGAAACAACAGATGTAGGTCATCAGGAGAAGACAGATGTTTGAGAATAGAGATGTTGTGAAAAAGTAAGCAAGAAGAACAGAAGTCAGTAATGATGGTACAGATCTGTCCTTAGGAAGGATCTCTTTTAGCAGAACCCAGGGAAGAGTTGTGATGACTGCATTTATCCAAGTGAGTTTCGGTCAGGCAGTTCTGACAAGGGAAAAAGGACAGAATGAAAAGATCTAAGTTGGAGAAGAGAGGACTGAAAACCAGAAATGAGAGTATGATTAAGAACAATTTCAAGAAGTTGTTGGATAGTTCTTCTGATGATACAGAAGAAGTAATCAAACAAGCTGCAAGACTAGAACATTCCTTCTCTGATCCAGTTTCTTGTTCCACCACCCTACCTCCCAAAGCTATTCACCAGGGCTCCTCTTGAATCTTAGTATCCAAACACAGTCACCCTGGGCAATCCCATCAATGATCTCTATTGCTACAATTCCCAGATATATATGCCCCAGCATGGCCTTCCAACTCTTACACGGGTTGAGAATATCTTACTTTAAAATCCACAATCTGAAATGCTCCAAAATCCAAATTTTTAACAGTACCAACCTGAAACCACAAGGGAAAAATTCCACACCAACCTTCTGTGATGAATTAACATTCCAAACACAGGTGTACTAAAAATATCGCATAAGATTACCTTCAGGCTTTGTATGTAAGGTGTACATGAAACATACACGAATTTCGTGTTTAGACTTGGGTTCCAATCCCATGACATTTCATTATGTACTTGCAAATATTCCAAAATTAACAAAAGCAAAACAAAACTAAAACTCTTCTGGTATGAAGCATTTCACATTAGAAACGTTCAGCCCACTTAACTGCTTCTCAGGCTTCTTTTTTTATACTGTTTTAAGAACCTCAAATGTAGCTCATCTCAAGATGAATTTTTCTTTTAACCTCTTCTTTCTATATCTCTTATTGTCATTAGTGGCAATGCCATCAACTCAAATCAGAATTCTAGAAGTCATTTCAGATTTGTCCTTATGCCTCAGCTACCTTCTGGTGCGGTTACCCATGTCATCTTTTATTTTCTTAACATCACTTTTTTCTAACTCCTTTTTCTCCCTTTTCATCGCTATTGGTTTATCTTGTGCTCATCATCTTTTTTCCTGTACTACTGTAATCTCCTGAGTATTATTAGCCTCTTGTCTCACCTTCCTACAAATCACCTTATATGCTTAAAACTCTTTAATAATCCCACATTTTCTATATTAGAAAATATAAACTCCATAGTACAGCATACAACACCCTGCTCTGTAGCCTGAACTACTACCAAACACTCCAATCACATCCGCTTTTTTACTTTGCCCTTTCTTAGATGTTCTCAGATTAGAAAATTCTTCCATTTCATATCATTTGATAAGTTCCATCCTACATCAAAACTCAGCTCACATATTTTTCTTTGAAATATTTATTGATTCTTTGAAACAGAATGAGTCATACTACTTTGTTACAAATTCAACACATATTTTAGCCTTGCATTTTCTAAGTCATGTTGTGTTACGGCATTTGTTTTCATGTCACCTGTTAAAATGAGCTATCTTAAAAAGAGGAACAAAAACCTCGGAGAAAGTAATGTGTGTATTTACTTTTGTGTTAGTAGTTACTTATACATGTACAAACCCAGCAACTATTTGGAATTCATGAGATAAGAAATCCACATGTAACATTTAAGACTTATGCAAAATGGTGAGTTAAGAATGTGGCTCAGCGGTAGAGCGCTCACCTAGCATGTGGGAGGTCCTGAGATCTATCCTCAGCACCACATAAAAATAGATAAATAAAATAAAAGGATTGTGTCCAACTACAACTAAAAAGTGAAAAAAAAAATTAAAAAGAAGACACTCTTAAAGTTATTTTTTTTTTATTCACGTGATTAAATGGTTTAATTTAAATTATGTAAACAGCTGTTAAGGATTGTTTTTAAAG
>NW_026000241.1:29071532-29078515 GCF_001458135.2 Marmota marmota marmota | reverse complement strand
AGAAAGTTTCACTTAAAACAAGAGGTTCATTTTACTTTTGAAATTTCAGGCTTCTAAGAAACAAGGAATCATTCTATAATTAAGGATGAAGAAGCTGGTGGTAATTTCTTGCACTTCTAACATGGAGCAACAACCTGCATTTGTACTTTGGGTGTTTCTACAACTGCCTGTAGAACCTATAGAAAGAAAAGAAAAAGAAAATATAAAGACCACAAAATTTGAAATGGGACTAGAATTCTTTCTCTGTTTCAAGACAAGATTTCATTGATCTAAGCAGTTGAGAATGGCATCTGTTTGCAAACAAGTTTAAGTGAGTTAGTGGCTCCAATCTTTGGTGGGCTGGATTTCATCCTTCAAGTATATGTACAGTTTTAATAATTTCTAATTTCTATTCATTTATTTTAAAATTTACATTCCTTATAGAAGATTGGTTAAATACCACAAAAACACTAATGGAAAGATATATGTTAATAGAGAGCATAAAGCAGTAGTTCTTTTCATCAGATCCATAAATTGTATCCATCTGATTTAAATTTTTATGTACTACTTAAAGATTATCTTTAGGAAAACAAAAATCAGTGTTGAAAAGAAAAATTATATTTATCTTCACTCTTGTTTCTTGTCAAGAAGGAATGCTTTTGATATTTTCAATGGATTGTATTGTATGCAGGTCTTGTAAACAGCAATCTGAATTTTTTCTCATGCTATCTTTTAGTAACTATGCATGGAAATTACATAAAGTAATTCAGAAACCAAGAACTCAGAATATCTTATAATAAAAACA
Organism: Marmota marmota marmota; assembly: GCF_001458135.2. Lineage (NCBI taxonomy): Eukaryota > Metazoa > Chordata > Mammalia > Rodentia > Sciuridae > Marmota > Marmota marmota. The sequence goes on along the minus strand of NW_026000241.1, from coordinate 29,077,731 downwards.
GATTTTGCCCTCTTTTCATGATAAAATTTTAACTAATTTTCAATATATATTTGTATGTACATTTGGCCTTTATGAACATAAAAAAGTATGGAATTTTAAGATTTACTTAAATCACAAATTATATTATTTTCAAAGAGTAAATATAAAAAATGAGTATTTGTCATGAATATTATTCAAATATGTTAAATGAACTGTTAGTTTAATCGTTAATGACTTATTGATCTAAAAGTTTTAAAATCTTTATTGCAACACAAATTGATGAAATAACTAGAAATTTCTTGTGATGTGTATTTTTTATATCAAAATTATTATGCATGAGTTTGTGAGTCAAATAATGTTAGAAGACAATTTAAATAACTGTCGACACTTTGTTATAAGCATTTGATAATGGATTTTAAATTCTTTCTGTTTGCTATTTTCTGCTTTTAAAAAGACATTATTTAGTCTTCCAGTATTTAGTCTTGGGACAGAAGTCTCAAGTCTTGAGAAAGTTGGATTTGGCATTCAACATGTTTTGAGAGCAATGCAGTCTAATTGCTAGAATCCAAAATTCCCTTTCATGTGGCTTCCACATTCTCTGGACACTCCTGGCTCCTTCTGCATCTGCCTTGAAATACATACCATATCAAGAAATGAAAGATTATTTAAATTCTAATGTTTATTTTATGGACAAAGCATGATGGGATAGAAATCTAAAGATTGCTCTGTGCATTTGTTGTTCTTGATGATGATTGGCTTTCATGCGTCCACACCCTTTTCTATTTGAGAGAATTTCCTAATTGTGGTGAAGAAATATGATCTATACTTTATCAGTTGGATGTTTCTGCTCAGGACCTAAACAGGGTACAGAAATAACAGGGTGACTTAGAATTCATTCACAATTGCATGCAGGGCAGTGAAGTAATTCACTGGCAGGGTGGTGATGTTCTGGGTCATCATAATCCCAGAGTTCCTGGGGTGCAATTGAAGCTCCCTGCCTTCCTTTGATTAAGATTGGATTTTTGAGCCTTGGTCTTGAAGGATCTCCATAGGTTATGTCAGCTGAACCATAGTTTTCTAATAGTTATCTTCTTTACTGTTTAAGATAACCAGCATCAGTGTCTATTGCTTGTAGTGGAAAAATCCCACTTGATACAACATCATTCTTAATAACTCAGAAGTAGTTAAACTATAGATTCTTTTTTTCTGGAAAATAAAATATGATGTTGACATCTCATGGAGATCTTATTTTCTAGAAAAACTTCATTCTGATAAATGTAGCATCTTAAGTGGTCATTTTTCTCAGTGGCTCTTGAAGGAAAGTTATAGGATTCTGAGGAGTCAAGTGAAAAGGTGTGGTTTGATTCATGACTTCTTATTCACTGTCCTATCCTGGACAATCTGACAATCTGCCATCCTTCATCCTTGTAGAATAAATGTATCTGATAGCAAATGATGAAAACCTGCTTCCTAGTCTTTCAAAGCCTTTATATCATAGGAGAAATGGGGAAAAAAATCACTGAAGACAAGAGGAGAGTCATACATCTAGGGATTGCAATGCCCCAATGAAACAACAATAACAATGTCTTAGCATTTATTTTGTGTTAATATTAAAATATAAATATAAAAATTGACAGTTTATTTTAATAGTATCTAGAATTCATACTTTAAAAATCATTGATTTAACATTTGATATATTTCAAATGTAAGAAGGATAAATCAATAAAAATGTTAAGTGAAAAGTTAAAAATATAAGAAATATAAAATTTAGATATTTATTAGTTGATGGTTTATGAACATTAGTATCAGATTAAATTTTGAAAAATACAATTATTTAAAAAATGATTAGACACTACCAAAAATGAAAAAATATTTAATCATAAATATTGGAATATATTTATGGAATGATTCCTTTATATTGGAATATATTATTTGATAGATATATAGAGAATATCTATTCTAATTGATAATAGAATATATTTCTTGAATTTTTGAATACACATGATCTTGAACAGCAAAGCAGATTATTTTCTCAAGAATGTATTATCTTGTGTTTTTCCAGCTGTGTAATCATCCCTTTCTTTCTGCAAGTAAGGAAAGGTTGAAGAGAATTGCAAACTTATGTCAAAATGACATTTTATCTTCAAATAATTCCAACTTGATGATTTTGAGATCTTTTTAGATGATATTTTTGGAAGGTAAAAACTTTTTATTAAAATCAAGCAGTAGTTTTTTCCCCCAAAGAATTATTTCCAATCTGTGTTCAACCTCATTGTTGTTTTATCATGTACAGATAGATTCTTTTGCAGTTATCCATATCATTTTTGTACAGTCATGTTCATACCCTACTTGTTGAGAAATCTTTGACCCAGAATAAGAAATATTCTTACAATAGAAGCTGTACTCTCTGGATTACTTTCACCTCTTCCTACTAAAGATTAAAGAGGTTATGGAAGAATACTTTTAAAAATGTAACTTTGAATTCTAGTGAAGCATAGAATTCTCTGGGTACATCTGGGAATATAAATGGTTGCAATTTCAGGTCTTTAAAAGGCTGAAATAATGGCATCACACCAAAAGATATATGGTATTTCAGGGGATAAAAATGGCATGGGATGCTACAATAACAAAAAAATGTGTATTATGATCACTAAGCAACACTGATTGGACATCTCATTGGACTATGGATAGGAGAGTTAATACCAGGGTCATAACATCATGTCTCCAGAAGGGACATCAAGACCTACTCATATATTCCCAGAGAACTATTTTTAACCCTTAAAGGGAATCAAACCAGTAGATAATACCCTAACCAAGCAAAAGCAATTCAATGGTAATAGGAAAGTGTTTGAAGATAGAAAGCAAATGGTAAAGGTTTGCATTTTATATTCACCAAGGGGAGCATAAAAATAAATAATTACCCTCCACTCAGTGGAGTAGCATTGATGTCTAGGATATAGCATAGAGCCTATGAATCAACTAGCATTTTCAGAAAGCTTTTTGTCAGTCAAGTTTCACACAATTGTTTTAATATGGTATAACAATACCTAGAAGGACTGCTTTTTTTTTTTTTCATTTAGGAAAGAATTTTTTGAGATGCCCTTGAATCTCATACTATGGAATTAGAATTACACTCCTCTTGCTGTTTTGGAGAGAGTAAGGATGAAATGTACCTGGTAAATTGACATTCTAGCTCAATCAGTGATATACAGAGTTTTTTTAACCATAGTTCTTATATAAATGCATTCTCAGAATCACATCTTATTCCTCCATTCTCTTCAAATCTTTTGAAACATTGATAGTTTTTCAGTTACAATTTATTCCAATTTTGTTCATATGATGGTAATTGCCAGCTTCCAAGACTGCAATGATGTTTATGCTTCCGTTCATCATGTCAGATAACTTATCAGTTCACAATTGTCTACTGATTGCTATCCTTCTTCCCTTGAGCCACTGAAAAACTTGGATTTTAATATCCAGGATGAATTTGCACTTTGGAAGTTTTACAGTCTCTCATCCACGTTTAAATTTTCTTGTATTTTTTTACCCATTTATTTTTCTTGGGTTTTGTCACCCAAGTATTTATTAGAAAACAAAATAATGGCAGAACTTGAGACCACTGTAGTGTATGCAAATGCATCAGCTGAGGAAAGCATAGGTGATACTTCAAGAGTAGAGAGCACTGGTTAATATTTGCTTAACTGCTATTTCACTGGCTTTGCAAACAATGAGAACATAAGCTGTACTGCTCAATCTTATAAAGGATTTTGCATATTCAAATATGAAAATATTTGAGACAAATCACATTCTATTAAAATTAACACTGTACAGGCACATGACTGATCCATGACAACCGGTAGGGTGCTCAAAGTAATGTCTAATTTCTCTTCACAGGGATTTCTGAAATCTAAGGTTCTGTGGCAAAGGAGCACTATCTCTGTTCTGATTCTAGCCTGGATTTACCTTTTTCTGCTCTGATCAATGTCTAATGGCATTTTTTTTTGTCCCAGGCTATTCATGGTAGCAATGGGCCACCTCAGCAAATACTCTCTAATCACATGTTCTATGTGAGGCAATGTTCTAGGCTTCAGTGACTTCTGAAGGAATAATTCCCACATTTGGTCCACACTGTGGAAACCATTATGCTTCCCAAGAAGGCTAAGGATTTTACTGGTTACGTCATTAACAGGTAGCCCACTGTCCTATGTAAAAGGAAAACCTTATAGTGTCAATACATGGATCAAGGGGAACAGATTTTTTTAAATGTTATATTCTAACTTGGAATAGAGCAAACTGAACCCACAGAGTTTTAAAATGTCCCCCAGAATGCCTAAAGTCTGACAAACAAAAGAACACTTATTCCTTTGTAAGGGTCCGGCCAACGTCGGAGGAAGAGACCACCAAGAGACCGCGGCTCATGCAACAGCAAAAGGGGTTTATTGAGGATCCAATCCAGCGCGCTGGGGCTCCGTGCTCACTCAAGAAGGGAGAGCAGCCCAGAGCCTCGAGCAGGGGCTGAGCACTGCTTAAGTACACTTTTTGGGGAGGGCGGGGACTTTACATACATCACAGTCTCCTTTAACAAATCATCATACACCGCAGGAAAATCAAACAACAACTCCTAAACATGATTAGTTCATTCATTGGCTGGAACAGGTCAGGCGGGAGTGATAGGTCAGTTCTAAAGGGGGGGGTACATTCAAACTGATTGGTTTAGGCCCTGCGATGTCTATGTGCAAAGTCACACAGGGTCCTAGGTTATCTAACAACCAGTCGGTCAGGGGAAATATTTACTGGGCGGTTCCAAGTATTGTCTTAACAGCTACAGGAATTTCAGGTTTTACATGTAGCATACGAACTTAACAATAACTGGTCCTTTACATTTTAACTCAGGCCTTGCAGCTTAGAAACTTTACAATGCCTGGTCTTTTACACTTTAACTTCAGTTTATTTTACCCTTACACCTTAGCCGTCTGTTAAGACATTAAAAAAGGCCTGCCAAATGAAAAGCAGCATATGCACACACGACAGCAAAATCTTGTGGAACTTGTGCTTGGCTTGACAGGAAGCAGTGCCAGCCTGGGCTTGATGCCTGTGTTGTTTGGTTCGTGGTTTTTCAAAGTGTCACAACAGAAGGGAAATCTTCAAATAGCAAGACCTTGTTAAGAACATCTTCACATTTTCCAGGTCACAGTGTAACATAATGCTTGAAATGATACCTTTTTATTTAAAAAAATGTGGGCCCAGGGCAGTGGTGCATGCTGTAATCCCAGTGGCTAGGGAGGCTAAGGCAGGAGGATTGGGAGTTCAAAGCCAGTCTCAGGAAGAGTGAGTTGCTAAGCAACTCAGTGAGACCTTTTCTCTAAATAAAATACAAAAACAGGGCTGGGGATGTGGCTTAATGTTCCAATGCCCTGAGTTCAATCCCCAGTACCCCTCACCCCCAAAGTGTGAATTCTTTACTTTAGGTCTTATAATGATCTTTCATACTTTATTAAAAAACACTATGTTTATAGCATTAGTACAATATCAAATGGAAACTAACTTTCAAAGACAAGAATTATAAGGTATGGTATTTACATTTTTTGCATGCCCTATCCCAAATGGCTCTTTTTGCTTGTTGTATTTGAATTTACCTGTGAATATCCCTAAATAGTGTGTAAAGAATATCAAAGAGAAATGTAATTTAAAATAATGTATAGGTGCTAAGGTTGTATCATTGGTACAGCAGTTGTCTAGCATGTGTGAGGCACTGGGTTCAATCCTTAGCACCATGTTTTTAAAAAAAAAGAAAAAAAATACACACACACACACACATAAAATAATCTGATAAAAATGTGTCTGTATATGGGGGACGGTTTCAGGGATATTGCATTTGTCCATTTAAATTTGTAGTGTTTCCAGTTTTAACATATTCATTACTCTAAGATACCCAGTAATGAATTGTATGCCCTAATTGCTTCCTTTACTAGATAATAGTTGCAGATTGTTATCACAAATGCCATTTACTCAGTGTCTCTATTCAATTGGTGAATTATCTTTACCTTGTACCTTTTTGGTAATTTCATTGCTCATTAACACCTCTATCAGGGAGGGAGTGGTAGAGGGCAAAAGTATGAGATAAAATTCTCATGCTTTTCTTTTTTGTTGATAGCCTTGACAAAAGATTTAGGAAAGGCTCTTATTAGCCTTTGACAACCATCTTGTGGGGGGGGGGGGG
>NW_026000241.1:29011917-29065205 GCF_001458135.2 Marmota marmota marmota | reverse complement strand
TATATATATATATATATATATATATATATATATATATATAATATTTGCACTTGGCTGAATCCATGGATGTAGATGGATATATATGTAATATACACATATATATATATAATATATATATTCTAATATATATATATATATATATATATATATATATATATATATATATAAAATAACTAGAATATATATGTGTGTATACACACATACACACACACCCCCACACACATGCACATATCCATTTTAGATGGAATTATCCAAACTCTTATTTTATTTTAGTGTCTGTGGTTAGTGCTATTTGTTCTACTCAATGAACATTTATCAGATACCATCCTAAAGGCTTTGTCCAGTGCTCTGAAGTCCTTTTGAATGTCACAATGACTTCATGAGCATCATGGCTGAGCAGTGATGTGTGTGTGTGTGCTGAAATGTATGACTTGAATAAGGTCATGTGTCTTTGTACAATTGACTCTAGGCAAATTTTCTTTTTTAAATAAAAATAATGAAGCAATTTCTCTTCATGAGATTTGATGGGTTCATTTAAAGCTATTAGAGTTAGAGTATATCCCAAGAGCTTGGAAGACTTTCTATAGAGGACTCTAACCTAGTTTATATATATATTTATATGTGTGTGTGTGTGTATGTGTGTGTATAAAATTTTAATATACTGGGAGCTTTTTTGGATATTTTCTTATGGAATAATTTGCATAAGTGTCATAACTAGGGAAAATTTATCTGGGAATTCAGTTTGAACCTAACTGCTGAGAGCCATAGCCAAGTAAGAATGACACATGGCATTTTTGGTTGAAAGGTGACCCTGCTCAGGGATTAGGGTGGCTCCAGGTTTAGGGTGGACCCTGCTGTATTAGGGTGGCTCCAGGTTTAGGGTGGATCCTGCTGGGAATAGGGTGTATCCTGCTGCCTCAGGTGCCTGCTCCTTGAGTTCCCGTGGAGTTCTCTCGGGGTTCTGAGAGAATTGGTGCACAGAGCCCGGTGGATGGAGTGTAATTTTCCCAGAACGTGCGTGTAGAGAGCTGGTGAGAGTTCAGGAATAAAGAGTTGCTGTTGGAATCTACAAGGCTGTGTGGTGGCTCGGTTATTTTGTGCCCAGACAGACTGCGGCATTTGGTGGCCCGTACGGGGAGCCCCGGGACACTCGGGGGTAAGTGGCGGAAAAAAAAAAAAAAAAAAGCTGCCCGTCCATAGATAGGACAGGAGCAAATCTGCTCGTCCCTAGGCAGATAGGGTGAGAGGAAAAATGGCCATTTTGAGAAAATGGAGAAGATTGATACAGTATATTTGTGTCTTGTTTTGTCTCAGTGTATTGTATTGTCTTTGTAATGAAAATATGGAAGGGGTGTTAAGTAAATTGATAAGGGAAAGAGGCACCCCAATAGAACCAAGAGCAATTAGAGCATGTGTTGATAAAAGCCCAGGAACTCTAGTCAGAAAGAAAAAGAAAGTTCAGAGGAGGAAGGATTATCAGAAAAAAAGTTGTAGCAGAAGGCTATTACTGAATACTTTTCGTTACCGGAGGATGCGTGAATTGGTGCAGTGGCTGCCAGGTGCTCCAGACAGTCATGGCGCAGCAAGGATTTTCCAAGCGTCGGCAGCGGGCTCTTCTCCACCCCCCACCCAGGGAGCGGGATGCCACTTCGAGAGCCCAAATCCAAAACTGACCCGGAGGCACGGTCTCACATGCTCTTGCTCCCTGTGCCCAGTGGCAGTTTGAGTCCGGGACACTCCCCGGGCTATCCCCAGGGCCATCTGGGGCTGCCCGGGTCACTGCAGTCAGAAGATGACCAGCATCCCTGAAGTTTGATCATTTCCAAGGTCAGTAACTACAATGGTTCTCCCACACCTGAAAGCTAATGAGTAATGAGCACTATTAAGGCTTATTTCAAATGTAAAAAAACCTTGAGATAATGTACTAAATTGTTCAGAAGGTTGTTTTCTTAGTGCCTGCTGGAATACTACAGGATTTTCTTTAGCCATCCGGAGTTCCTGCCTTCGTCCCAGTGCCAGTGAGGACAAGAGCGGAAGAATTTCCAGTGTTGCTGAGAACCGGACGAGACTTTGGATCAAGCTAGCTGCCTTCAGAACTTACCTGGACTGTAATTTAAGCTAGCTGCCTACAGAACTTACCTGGACTGTGATTTAAGCTAGCTGCCTGCAGAACTTACCTGGACTGTGAATTTACCTGGACTGTGAGTTAATCTATTGAGACACTGCTTTACCTGGACTGAGACAAAAAACTGTAATCTTCAACAAATTGTAACTCGGTATCTTTGTTAATAGTGTCATTGCTGGTATAATTTTTTCCAAGGACTTCTTGCATGGAGCTATCAATTGGCTTGGTATTGTGGCATTTTGTATCCTCCCCTTCTGCTTGTAGCAGATTATTTATGGTGTTTGTGTAAAAACCACTATGGTCGTTATTTAAATTAAACAAAAGGGGGAAATGTTAGAGTCTATAAACAAGTCATTATGGCGCCTGGTATTTTGCCAGGGGGAATGGTTTGTGAGGTGGCACCAGCAAGCCATTAAGTGTGGAGATTTCTTATTGGTTGACTGCTGTATGTGGTTTATGTTAATTAAGATAAGCTGTGTGGAATGTATAAATACCCCTCCAGTCCTACAATAAACGGCTCCCACTCCTGCTGTATCAATCTACACAAGTTGTTCGTCACCCGCCCCCCCAGTTATTTTCTGCAGCCGGACTGCGGCACCTAATGTGTTGATCTCTAGCTCAGAAGAAACCAGTGATATTGTAGCAATGCAGTTCTAATAGTTTTTTTTTTTTTTAAATAGGGTTTAAAACACATTGAGTAGAGTCTATGGTCTTCTGATCTAAGAGGCTAAGCCAGTAAGAAGGTAAAGAAAACAAGTAGAGTTGGCCATGTGTATGTAGGTTCTACATCCATGGATTCAGCCAAGTGCAAATAAAAACATATATGGGGGAAAAAAGCATCTGTACAGAGCATTTCATTGTATTAGGCATTATAAGTAATAGAGATTATAAGTAACAGAGCCGATTTAATGTTTATTGGAGGATGTGTATTGGTTATACACAAATACTATGCCATTTTACATAAGACACTTGAGCGTGTACACATGTTGGGACCTGCAGGGTTTCCTGGAGCCAATCTACTAGGACACAGGGACCATTACACAAATACCAGACTGAAACTCTAGTTTACTTGACTTTCCAGGAGTTTTGTTCAGTCTGTTTCTAGGGACAACATTGTTTCTGCCTCTAGTTTATGTATTTTGTTTTTTTTCTTGAACACACTTTTATTTTTATCACCCCCTGCCTTTTTAATGATCTTAAAAAATATCATCTGGCAAAAGTATCACTAGTCTTGATTGAGCCCAGCTTTTATCTCCCAGTAAGAGAAATTATAAGGGCAGCATTTGCCTTAGATCCATTTGTCTTTCTGGAATTTCATATCTGTCCATTCAAATTCATCCCAGTACATCTGCCAGTCCTCATGCTGTGAAGCAGTTTCTTTACTCTCTGAGTCTTGAGGTATCAGGATAATAAAGCAACTCTTGTTACCAGATACCTATTTAAAGAGAGAAACTATTCATTTTGGAATTTCACAACAATAATTCTTATTCTTTATAAGAAAGAAATGTAAATATAAAATAACTGTATTTTATGTTGAGTTTATCTGTGTCATCAGAAAGTTGAATCTGATTCTAGAGGGAGAAGTTACGGGGCTCACGGATTTTGTTTTTTTCTTGAAATGAAAATGTGCATCTAGTTAAATGTTGTGTCTTTTGGAAAAATTTGAAGGATAGCTCAACAAACACAGGTTTGGAGATACTCAGAGTATGCATTTGTAACCAAATCCCATAGGATTAGGAAAAATGATAGATTTTTGGCTCTGATCAACTAAATTTGGCCAGTGAATGTATTTTAATTGTTGTTACTATATATGAAATACTATTAGTGCTACAAAATGATGAAAGAATTGGTTTCTATTCTTAAGGAAGAATATTTTTTAAAAGTCTTTCATGGAACACTGAAGGAGTCTTCAAGAATATGCAGAAAAAGAAGAATTATGAGGAAGGAAAAGTAATCCTACTGTTAAGAAGTAGTTGGGCAGAGGTGGAGTTTAGTGTCAGCAGAGCTGACATAAAAATCTAGATAGTCTCAGAAACTTCTGGTTCATGTGGTCTGTGAGGATATAATGGAGGGCCCTCAGGCCCTCAGGAACTAGGCAGCACAGTGAGAGGAAGTAATGTATATTTCAGTCTTACTTTTTAAAATCAAATTTGCTAGTCATTACACTTTTGGGTATGGTTGAAGATAGCAAGGCAGCCTGAAATATCAAGGTGTAATGTGGGCTTATTAATTTTATCATTATCTATTACTTCCTCATTATTTGCTCAATATTAGTTAGGTTTATAATGTATACCTTGGGAGCTTGTCACTCTTCATTTTGAAAAATTAGTTCAGTTTGTAAAATAGATTTGTTACAAAATTAATGAAATTTTAGAATTAAAAATGATTCATTCTAATTCCCAATTTTATTGAGGTCCAAAGAGACTGAGAGAAGAGACTGCTCCAGAGACACATAAAATTTACTGCAGAGGAAGCAACAAATTGGTGTTAGGACTCTTCATACAGTACTGTTTCCACTGCTTCACATGATCTCACACCCTGAATGGTCATGTTGTGTGGCGGGCCACAAAATTGGTGATGTGTATGCCCCATGACACTTGCAGAAGATTTCTACTACAAAATAGTGTCAGCTTAAAGTGTTAACATAAATATTATTTGGGGCTATAAACTAACATAACATAAAACTCTACTTGAAAATGAGAGGACTACTTTGCTGCCTATGGAGTTTAAACAGAAATACAAATTTATTTTAAGGAAAAAAAGATAAGTGTGCCTTTTAGCCTTTCTATCTACAGTTTCCCCTGTCATCCCCTTCCTTTAATTCCACCCCCACTGGTCACCTTCCCTCCCTCCCTCCCTCCCTCCCTTCCTTCTTTCCTTCCTTCCTTCCTTCCTTCCTTCCTTCCTTCCTTCCTTCCTTCCTTCCTTCCTTCCTTCCCTTTCTCACTGTCTCCTTCCTTCTCTCCCTCTTAGCCCCCCTGTCTCATTTTAGAAACAGTAGGCTTTATCAGAGGACAATGTATTGACTACTTGTTTATCAGAATGTCATAGAAGGGGAGATTTTTCTACTAAAACTCTGTTCTTAGTTCAGTAGAAAATATGATTAAAAAGTTTATGATCAAATAGTTTGTTGGTCTTTTAGTCATGTTGCATTTTTTTATCAACACATCTCAAATAAAATTTAAAAAATTTAAAACAGAGAAACAGTTTGTGCTTTTTGTAAACTATTTTTGAAATACAGAATGTAGAATGAAAAGTGATCCTGTATTTACCATCCAGGGTATTTCTCTCCTACTCTGTCCTTCTCTGGGTATAATTTTGTATAGTCAAAATCCAATTTTAAAATAAAATTTAGTATCCTGTCTTTTCCATTTTGTAGGGCAACATAAATAGTTCCCTCATGTGAATATAAACTTGTCTTAATCTTATATCTTCCAATGGGAGTGTATTATTGTATCATAAGTAACACAATTACTTAGCCATTCTCCTATTACTGGGAAATAAGAAAATTGCTAATATTTTCTATGATGAATAAGATACAGTCACATCTATATGCATCATTTTTATTTTCCTGTTTAAAATTTTATCCTCAGACTAGAATTGTATAATTGGGGAATGTAGGAGGAGGAGGGATGTGGCAAGGCTGGTCACTGAGTGCCAAGGTACAGTTGGGAGTAAGCAGTTCTGTGTCTTGCAAAGTAGGGTAACTATAGGTAACAGTGGTGCACTCTGTGTTTTAATATAATAGAAGAAAAGATTTGAAATATTTTCACCATAAATATCGAAAGACATAGATATGTTTAACCTGATTTAAACATTATACAATATACATGTATTAAAACACCATGTGGTATCCTGTTAATAGGAATAGTTTTTAAATTTTAAATAATCAGTTAATATAAATTTAATTTAAATTAAAAGAAAATTATCCTCAGGCTAGAGTTACAAAAGTGGAATTATTAGATCAATAGGCAATATTTTGCCAAGCTGCTTTTTTAGATAGGGTATGCCAATTTACAGTTCTAGTTATAGTACATGAAAGTATTCACTTGTACTAGCACCTTGATGAAAACCTGCTGTTCTATTGGGTAGAAAGAGTTTCATTAGATTAATTGTCCCTTTAGATTTTTCACACTAACCTTCTCTGTGTGAAAATAAACAAAGTAATTCTCACTCACTTATTTTATAGAGAACAACAGTCCTGGCTTAAGATGAAATCATAGAGTAGCTGCAGAAAAATAGCACTGCTTGTGGATTCTAACTGAGCCAGAAACCAAGTCAACATATTTCATGAAGAAACTTATGTGCAGAAAAAAATTCATGCCAACTTGATAAGGACAAATTAAGGAAAAATAAAATGGTCAGTATTCGAAGATCTCAGAATACAACAAATAGACTGAGAATTAAATAATTCAAGTCTGGGAGAATTATTTTATTAAACGTATATTTACTTTTTTACTTGTACTTCTTGTCTCTAAATTAGCATTATTTATTGAATCAAGATTCTGTGTTATTAGAATAAAGAGACCCGTTGGCTAGCTCTGCAGATCAGGGTTTATTCTTGGACTATCCCTTGAGGCATTCTTTCACTTCTATTTTGTCTTGGCAGAACACAGCACAACACTGTAGTCATCTTAGAGAAGTTAGATGACCTATTAGCAGTATGGACTCTGGAGAAGATATGAGTGAAAAATCACATGTGTCCTTATCTCACCCCTCAAAGTCTCAGTTTTGTTATCTAGGAAGTTGAGATAACAATAGGACCTACATCTTATTGTTGAGGGAGGACCTAGGGAGATATCATAAATGGTGACAGTGCCTAGTAACAGATCAGCAAATAATAGTTTTCACTGTTATCCTCTTCATCCTGCTCTCTACCCTCCTGCTCCTCTTTCTTATATCATATTCCTCCTGCTCCTCCTCATCATCACTATCCTCTGCTGCTCCTACTCATCACCATCCTCCTGTTCATCTCCTGCTCTTCTTCCTCCTCTTCATCATTATAATCTCTGACTCTCTGATGCTGTTTATGCTAAGAATTACTTCTCAACTATAACCTTGGGAAACTCTAGCTTTCAATTCCTTGCTTTCTGACATTCATGCATTTATCACTCTTTATCTAGAACAAAACAGATAAAGTCTGGATGCAAGGAGTTTGTATGTCTGTGTGGGATGATTAATAATTAAGAAATCAGGATATTAACACTTAGAATGTTGGAGGTTCCTCATTATTTAATGGTTCCTCATTATTGTGGAGCCAGGGAAGCCAGAGGTGGCAATGGGGAGTACTTGGCTGGAAGGTAACTTATTATTTATGAAAAGTGATAAAAATTTCTGCCAAATGTTATTTGACCTGTCTGAAACAGAATAAGAGTGAAGAAAGTAACATTTTCAGGAGAGGAAACATGCGTGGCAAGTTGAAGAGTCAGAAGGTGAGGCTGTGTGGCAGGAATAGACTAATCACAGGGAAGAGTCAAAGATGAGGAAGTCCGAAAGTAGGCTAGGGGAAGCAGACTGCATAGAGAAGGCCCTGCCAGCCATTGTTCGGGCTTTCATTTAACTCCTAGGTGAAACGGAAATCCAGACAATAGTGAACAGAGGAATGTTGGGTAAAGGTAGCAACGAGGACCCAATTGGAAAGGCTACTTCAATAACCAGGTGGGAGAAGGTGGTTGCCTGGACTTGGTGTTAGCAGTGGCCATATGGCAGATAACTAGTTTGATTTAGGTAAATACATTTATGACTATTAATATCTTTTTAATTCATTGACCTTATAAATAACTTTAAAACTATCCAGTGGCCCATTCTTCTTTTTTTTTTTCAGTAGCTAGGCTTATTCTTGTATTCTTTTAGAATGCCCCCTTCAACAGTTTTTATTGATAATACTCGTTTATTGTTAATTATTATTAAGCATTTTAATATCCTTCTCTCATTGTCATTCTTCTTGATTCTTCATCATCCTTAAATACCCTGTTCCCATTCCTTTAGGTCTTTGGATTTTCCTCCAAGATTATCCCAGACTTGAAAACTTGAGCACCTGAAAGGCCCCTAACACTTCTGGCCTTAGTTTGAACATGAACAGATTCTGGGAGACAGACTTCTTCCAATTCAACTGCAAGTTGTCCTATCTTGTTAGTGATTGACTCTTGGCTTCCAACATGATTACTAAGGCAAGTCACTATGTTAAATAGAGAAGTGCTTTACTATTTTGACAGTCTTGAGACTTAAAATATGTACATTGGATTGAATTTAAATATGCTTAGATGTTTAAAGTGCAAGAATTGTATTATACGTCTTGTGATGGGACCTATATAGTGTGTAAAAAAACCCCGTGGATATGAGAGGTCCTTTGCAAGCAGGAATGTAGTACTCCTGTGGGCAGGGTAATCAATGCCTTCTCCATTTGCCTATTTTTTTGCCTTTACATATTTGACTCATCTATTTGTCTGCAGAATCCAGGTCTTATCATCTTTCCCCTGATGGTGTTTGGTACAAATTAGGTAACTAGCAGCTCTATTTTGTTGGTGAATGCTTGTCGAACCAGCCACTTGCTCTTTCTCCTGACTGGAAAGTTCTTTTTCCAGAAAGATGTAATTTATGTGCTGTTTTTATACAGGTTTCTACAGGACTATCATCTCATCTGAAATAATTTCCTTGTCCATCCTCTCTAAAATTACATGTGGCCACCACTCTTCAACCCTTCACTTTTATTTGTGTACTTTTACTAGTGTATTTACTTGTATATTTGTCCATTAGTAGAATGTAAGTTCCAGGAGGCCTTAGATGCTACCCCATGGTATACCCAGAACTTGGCCTATGCCTGACTCAGAATACTGCTCAAGAATAGTATTCAATAAGTAGCGGAAAGAACAAATGAGGGGGCTGGGGATGTGGTTCAAGCGGTAGCGCGCTCGCCTGGCATGCGTGCGGCCCGGGTTCGATCCTCAGCACCACATACAAACAAAGAGGTTGTGTCCGCAGAGAACTAAAGAATAAATATTAAAATAAAATAAAATAAAATAAAATAAAGAACAAATGAGGCTTGTCTCCTGCTTTCAAAAGACTAAATAACAAGGAACAAAATATTTTACAATTACAATGTAATAACAGCAATTCAAGAAGCAGCTAGAAAAGATTTCCCATGTACAGGAAGGGGAACATCTCATTATTTGGGAGGAAGCAGAGGAGACTGAAGCTTGAAGGATGAGTTAGCATGTCTGCCCTTTTCCAGATCTCATCCACATTGTCTGTTTAGTACTCAATGCTTACAGATATCAGGGTCTGCGTGTCTAGCTCACCTTCCTCTGGCATTTTTCAGTGTGATGTTTGGAAAAATGGAAATTAATATTTTATGGATGATCATGATTTATTCCAAGGAGTATGAATAGTAACATCCCAACTGAATTGAAAAAATCCAAGTCTGAAAACAAAAGCATTTGAAGACTGCTCCCTCAGAATGGGCCTTAGATCCTTTGACTATTGATAACCAAGCAGTCTCTATGGCTGCAGGTGTGCTCACTTTGGGTTTATGAGTACAGCATGTGCATGCACTGGGGTCAATGCCTCCCTTTGGGCATCTACAAAGTAGCTGGAGAAGAGATTGGTTGTGCTCTCTGCTGCTTTCATGGTTGTTAGGGGAAGGTAAGTATTTCTGCAGGCTGTAAGAAAGCCAGAATCTCTGATTGGGTGTGAATATAAATATTTCTTTTGAATCTGTTCCTCTTGCTATTGCTAGTCTCTGGGAATGCTTGAAGAGTAGCACTCCATGTCAGAGATCAACTTGTTAATTTAGTTGAAAATGCTTCTGCTACTCTACAGACATTTGCAGGAATTCAGATTCTAGACAGCTGGTGCTGAAAAAAAAAAAAACTGGTATCTTCTTTTTAACCTCAACTGTCATGCATGTGTTTTGTTCCCTTTCTATTACTGGCTAAGTAAAAAACTTTAAGATTACCCTCTCAATATTCTATGTAACAAATCATTTGAAAGTGAAGAGTTAGAAAACAATTTTACTAATCCAGGCTCTGCTAATAACTATCTTTATGGCCATAAAAGCTTTCCACTGAAACCAGGTACTTTAAATTAGTACACTAAACCACAGACTTCAGAATCAAAAAGCTTTTAAAAATTGTGAAAATGAATTGTGTTGGTTAACTTTGCATTGTTGTAACAAAATACCCTAGTGAAACAACATAGAGGAGGAAAGATTTATTTTGGATCCGTTTCAGAGGCTTTAGCTCCTGGCCTTCTGGCTCCCATATTTAGACAACTTTTAGTATGTTTTGTGTCTTTCCTTGGGAATTTTCTAAGGAGCAGGGCTATTTCCAAGTTTGTACATGCTGAGGGGCACTTCTTCTATCTACCAGCCCTGGTTGTGGGTAGATTTTTCTCACTGAGTCCTGTTCCTGGTAAGACCATGGCATGCCTCCTACTTAAGATTTTTCTGATGCTGCACAATTTGAGGATATTTATTTTAGTGAAGTTTGCAAACCTGTTTACAATGCTACCTTATATTGATAGCAACCCACCAAAGGATTCTGAAAGTTCTATCTGATGAAATTCTCCTGGGATTTTTGTGCACACATAAATCTACCTGCCCTTCAGCAGCAGAGCTGGTGTGTGTTAGTATATATAAACATTCTACCATAAGTTTCTGTAGGCACTGAATTTTACCACTACACTGTTCAATGTTTTGGCAGGAAACAAATGGCACATTCAAATTTGGGAATTGAGGACTATTTAATAGATAGGATATTTTCAATGATACGGATAAATAAGGAGACACATAATAGCTGGTGCAGTATTGTGGGCCTAGTAACTAGTGAAGAATCATTACTACACAAAAGGCAAAGGAGAAAAGTGGGAGAAGTTACCTTGAGAGAGTAGCTTTATGGAGAATGTTACCTAAAAGGAACTTGGGCCTTCAGTATCAGGCCACATCAACATCTGCCAATGGGCAGTAGGCAGTGAGGTGAACAACAGTCCCAACCCATACCTTCTGAATCTGCCAATAAGTGGAACCACTCAGGTAACAAAAAATGCTCTAGTCATTTGGCTCCCACAGGTTGTCTCAGCTGAGTAATTAGTTTGTGAAATCCAGTATATTCATCACTGAACTTCATGTTCGAAGTTTCTCTTCTTTCCGAGCCTCAGTTTGTTTAGGCTCTGAGCCTGAAATGAAGAACATCATTATTTAGCTTCTCTTCCCATCGCACCATTTTACCTCCTCTCTCTGGCTATTCCCAAAACCTCCACTGGGGCAGGGGGTGGCAAGAGGACTCACAGAACAATTTTTTAAGAAAATTTTTATTTGTTTTAATTAGTTATATATGACAGTAGAATACATTTATGCACTTTGATATATCATACTTAGATGGGCTATAATTTTGCATTTTTCTGCTTGTACATGTTGTGGAATCACATTGATCATGCAGTCGTATATGTACATATGGTAATAATGTCTGCTTCATTTTACTATCCAATCCTGTCCCCACATTCCCTCCCCTCCTCTCCCTTCACTCCCCTCTACCTAATCTAAGGTAACTCTATTCTTTTCTAGTGCCCCCCTTATTGTGAATCAGCATACACATATCAGTGAATACATACAACCTTTGGATTTTGGGCATTGGCTTATAAATAACCCATTTAATAAATGGGCCAAGGAATTGAACAGATACTTCATAGAAGAAGAAATACAATCAATCAACAAGTATATAAAAAATGTTCAACATCTCTAGCAATTAGAGAAATGCGAATCAAAACTACTCTAAGATTTCATCTCACTTGAGTCAGAATGGCAGCTATTAAGAATACAAACAACAATAAATGTTGGTGAGGATGCAGGAGAAAAGGCATGCCCATGGATTGCTGGTGGGACTGCAAATTGGTTCAACCAATCTGGAAAGCAATATGGAGATTCCTCAGAAAACTTGGAATGGAATCATCATTTGACCCAGCTATTCCACTCCTTGGTTTATGCCCAAAGGACTTAAAATCTGCATACTACAGTAATGCAGCCACATCAACATTCATAGCAGCTCAATTCACAATAGCTAAAGTATAGAACCAACCTAGGTATCCTTCAATTGATGAATGGATAAAGAAAATGTGGCATATATTCAATTTAATATTACTCAACTTTAAAGAAGATTGAAATTATGACATTTGCCAGTAAATGGATGGAGCTGGAGACTATCAAGATAAGCAAAATAAGCCAATCCCCCCAAATCAAGAGTAATTTTATCCAAATAAAGTCTCCCACTTCTAAGGGTGTCTTCAATTTCAACTTCTTAATAACCTTGAGATAGATGCATCAGGAAGTAAGAGTGGCAAAACCAATTTTTGGTCTCCTCTCTTGCACCTCCTGCAAGGAGGCTGAACACTTCACTTTGGGATGTGTGGGAATGTAAGGGAAAAGTGGTGATACCATCTACATGAGGCCTCATCCAGGACCAAGGAAGAGAATCCTATGGCGCACACTGTTAGGCAATTTTTCAGTGGTCTCAATAATCCTTGCCAGCCTCTTTAGTTTAAATACTTCATGTTCCAGGATGTTCCTCGTCCCACAGAAGGTCTGGAACAGATCATGCATGTTTTTTAAGATGGATTAGCAACTTCTGCAAATTCAGAAGACAAGCAGTGGCAATTAAGTGTTAAAGGCAGACAGTGGTATATCATGCTGTAAAGGAGAAGATGTTAGAAACTGACTGAGAAACCTGTACTTGAATCATGGTTTCAAATGAGATCTCTTCCTAGGAAAAAAATATGTTGGTATTACGTTGTCACTTTAGCATCAGTCCACCGCCGGGCCCCTCCCCCTGCTCCTTTGTGGCTTCCTTTTCTTCAAAAACTCTACCCTCCATTCTTGGGCACAGATGCCACACTGCCCAATGTGCCTAACCACATTTCAGGTAGGAAAACAAGGGAGAAATAGAAGAAAGTTTGGATGCTTATGCTTCCAATCATTACATACAAGAAGTCAGAGGTTCCTATTTCATGGACCAGCAAAAACCTGGGACAGGAAAAAAAGATATTTTCCTCTACTTGCCTGTGCTATAAGAATGAGACTAATCCTTGGTCTATACTCGAAGGACTTAAAAACAACATACTATAGTGACACAGCCACATCAATGTTTATAGCAGCACAATTCACAATAGCCAAACCATGGAAACAACCTAGCTAGATGCCCTTCAATAGTTAAAAGGTTAAAGAAACTGTGGAATATATATACAATGAAATATCACTCAGCAATAAAAGAGAATAAAATTATGGCAATCACAGGTAAATGAATGGAGTTAGAGAATATCATGCTAAGCAAAGTAAGCTAACACTAAAAAAAACAAAGGCAGAATGTTTTCTCTGATAAGTGAATACTAATCCATAATGGGGAGGGTGTGTGGAGGAACTTTAGATGGGATAAAGAGGATGGGGGGGACATGGGAGGGGCTGTGGGAGAGGGTATGGGAGGGGGAATGTGGATAGGAAAAATCGTGGAATGAGACAGTCATCATTACCCTGGGTACCTGTATGATTGCACGAATGGTGTGACCCTACTTCATGTACAATCAATGAAGTGAAAAATTGTGCTCCATTTGTGTACAATGAAATGAAGAGCATTCTGCTATCATGTAAAACTGATTAGAACAAATAAATAAATTGAATGAGATTGAAAGGAAATTGAGGCATTTTTAAAGGGCAGATATAAATCAAAAAACAGAAAATTGATAAGCCTGTGCATATTCAGAAAGGGAAATTAGCCCAGAGTTGTTGATTTTGAGGTCTTCATCTTTAAGAAAAGAATATGGGGGAAGGAGAAAGTGAAACTGACTTTCATATTTGACTAAGATACATAGATCTTTCTCACCAGTATTGAATAAATGTCACCATAGATGTATTCTGATTCTCTAAGGTCACCATTCCATTAGTTAATAATCTTAAATAATTCTGTCTCCTTTAGAAAATTACATTGTTTGGGGTTCTGGGAGTCAAAGGATACTATGGAGGTAATATCTCTATTTTCTCCTTTCTTCCTCCTCCCACATTTGCTCTTTACTCTTCTAAGCCCTCTTACATCATGGCCCCTAGAACAAGATGAAGATATGTGTGCTGAAGGATTGTATGTATGCAGATCTAAGTAGTCTTGTGTTTTCTGTGTTAATAGCTGGCTAGTGGATAGTGAATTATAACCTGTAAACTACCTTGCAACCCTAAGAGGAAATTGCTAGGCATCAGGATCTTTCAAATATAGCATGTTGTCATTTGCAGCTTATATGCATCTTAGCCACAGTGGGATACTTTTATATTCTTTTATATAACTTAGTAGTTTTCTTTCAGCTAATAGTGACTGAACCTGAATTGTTTCACTATTTTTTACAGGATTTTTTTTACATAAGCCATACAGTCTTATTTATTGTTGTAGAAGTCTTCAGTATGATATTTTACCCTTTCTGAATTTTGTCCCTCCACAAAGTCATTTTAAAGCACTGACTTCCAATGTGACTGCATTTGGAGATAGGGTCTTTGAGATGATATGTATTAAATGGACATAAAGGTGGGGCTCTAATCTAAATGAGGCTGGCACCCTTGTGACAAGAGACAACCAGAGTTTACTATCTCTTTTTGAGAACATAGTAATAAGGTGGCTATCTGTACCCCAAGGAGAGAGCCCTCACCAGACTCTGACCCTGATGGCTTCTTTTTTAAAATAAATTTATTTATTTTAATGAGGTGTATATGACAGCAGAATGTATTTTAATTCATAGTACACAATTACAGCACAACTTTTCATTTCTCTGGTTGTACATGATGTAGCATCGCACCATATCTAGGGTAATGATGTCCATCTCATTCCATCATCTTTCCTGCCCCATATACCCTCTCCATCCCTTCCTCCCCTTTGCCCAATCAAAGTTCCTCCATTATTCCCATCCCCCCATTATGGATCAGCATCCACTTATCAGAGAGAAGAATCAGCCTTTGATTTTGGGTATTTCACTTAGCATGATATTTTCCACCTACATCCATTTACCAGCAAACACCATAATTTTATTCAATTTTAATGCTGAGTAATATTCCATTGTGTATATATACTACAGTTTCTTTATACATTCATCTATTGAAGGGCATCTAGGTTGCTTCCACAGTTTAGCTATTGTGAATTGAGCTGCTAGGAACATTGATGTGACTGCATTACTATAGTGTGCTGATTTTAAGTCCTTTGGGTATAGACCAAGGAGTGGATTAGTTAGATAAAATGGTGGATCCATTCCAAGTTTTCACTGCTTTCTTGATTGGTTGTACCAACTTGCAGTCTCACCAGCAATGTATGATTGTGCCTTTCCCCCCACATCCTTGCTAACGTTTATTGTTTTCTCTATTCTTCATAGCTGCCATTCTGACTGGAGTGAGATGAAATCTTAGAGTAGTTTTGATTTGCATTTCTCTAATTACTAGATATGTTGAACATTTTTTTTCATATATTTGTTGATTAAATGTAGATCTTCTTCTGAGAAGTGTCTGTTCAGCTCCTTAGCCCATTTATTGATTGGGGTGGTTTTTTTTTTTTGGTGTTAATATTTTTGAGTACTTTATATATCCTGGAGATTAGTGCTCTATCTGACATACATCTGGCAAAAATTTGCTACCAAAATGTAGGCTCTCTGTTCATCTCA
Source organism: Marmota marmota marmota (assembly GCF_001458135.2). Classification (NCBI taxonomy): domain Eukaryota; kingdom Metazoa; phylum Chordata; class Mammalia; order Rodentia; family Sciuridae; genus Marmota; species Marmota marmota. Next base: position 29,049,409 of record NW_026000241.1, on the reverse strand, counting down.
TTGATTGTTTCTTTTGCTGAGAAGAAGCTTCTTAGTTTAAATACATCACATTCATTGATCCTTGATTTTATTTATTGTGCTTTAATAGTCTTGTTAAGAAAGTTGAGGTCTAATCCCACATGATGAAGATTTGGGCTTACTTTTTCTTCTATTAGGCACAGTGTCTCTGGACTTGATTCACTTTGAGTTGATTTTTTCTGCATGGTGAGAGATAGAGGTTTATTTTCATTTTGCTGCATATGGATTTCCCAGTTTTCCCAATACAATTTGTTGAAGAGTTATCTTTTCTCCAAATAAATTTCATGATTACCTTTTTTATTTCTATAAGTAATGATGTTGGGATTTTCATAGTCACATTGAATGTGGATAGCACTTTGGGTACTTTGGCTATTTTGACAATATTAATTTTGCCTATCCAAGAGCATGTGGGATCTTCCATCTTTTAAGATCTTTTTCAATTTCTTTCTTTAGTGTTCTGTAGTTTTCATTGTAAAGGTCTTTCACTTCTTTTGTTAAATTAATTCACATTTTTTGAGGCCATTGTGAATGTGGTAGTTTTCCTAATTTCTCTTTCAGAGGATTCTTCACTGATGTATAGAAATGCATTTGATTCATGGGTATTGATTTTACATCCTGCTACTTTGCTGAATTTATTAATTAATTCTAGAAGTTTTCTGGTAGTTTTTTTGGATACTCTAAGTATAGAATCATGTTTTCAGCAAATAATGATAGTTTGATTTTTTTTCCTATTTATATCCCTTTAATTTGTTTCATCTGTCTAATTGCCCTGGCTAGAGTTTCAAGGACTATGTTGAATACAAGTGGTGAAAGAGGGCATCCCCTGTCTTGTTTAAGTTTTTAGACAGAATGCTTCCAAGTTGTATTGGAGTTCTCATGTTACATCTAAGAATTTTTTCTCTGCTCTCTGGTATCTTCTGTTATCCATGCGTCATTCAATAGCAAAATGTTTAGTCTCCAGGTTTTGGTGCAGCTTCTATTTTTAATTTTATTATTGATTTCTAATTTTATTCCATTATGGTCTGATAGAATGCAGGATAGTATCTCTTTTTTTTTGTATTTGCTAACACTTGCTTTTTGGCAAAACATATGGTCGATTTTGGAAAAGTTTCCATGTGCTGCTGAGAAGAAAGTGTATTCACTCCTTGATGGATAGAATATTCTATATATGTCTGTTAAATCAAAATTATTGATTGTATTATTGAGTTCTCTAGTTTCTTTGTTTAGTTTTTGTTTGGAAGATCTACCCAGTGGTAAGAGAGGTGTATTAAAGTCACCCAGTATTATTGTGTTGTGGTCTATTTGGTTCTTGTATTTGAGAAGGGTTTGTTTGACATATGTAGATGCCCCATTGTTTGCAGCATAGATATTTATGGTTGTTATGTCTTGTTAATGTATGAACCTCTTAAGTAGTATGAAGTATCCTTCTTCATCACTTTTCACTACCTTTGGTTTGAAGTCCACTTTATCTGATATAAGGTTGGAAAGCCCTGCTTGTTTACATGGTCCATGTGAGTGGGACTTATTTCCTCACCCTTTCACCTTCAGTCTGTGGATATCTTTTCCTGAGATGAGTCTCTTGAAGGCAACATATTGTTGTGTCTCTTTTTTTAAAATCCAGTCTCTCAGTCTATGTCTTTTAATTGATGAGTTTAGGCCATTCATATTCAGGGTTATTATTGAAATATGATTTGTATTCCTGGACATTTGCTTTACTTATTTATTTTTTTTTACTTGACTTGATTTCTCCTTTGATTGGCCTTTCCTTTAGAGTAGTTTCTCCCTTTGCTGATTTTCATTGTTGTTTTTCATTTCCTCCTCCTGGAATATTTTGCTGAGCATGCTCTATAGTCCAGGCTTTCTCACTGTAAATTCTTTTAACTTTTGGTTATCATGAAAGGTTTTTATTTTCTCATCAAATATGAAGCTTAATTTTGCTGAATATAAGATTCTTTGTTAGTCTATTTTCTTTTAGAGCTTGGTATATGTTGTTCCAGGATATCCTGGCTTTAATTGTTTGGATTGAAAAATCTGCTGAGATATGAATTGGTCTCCCCCTGTATGTGATCTGATTCCTCTCTCTTGTGGCCTTTAAGATTCTATCCTTATTCTGCATGCTATGCATTTTCATTATAATGTATTTTGGTGTAGATTTGTTGTAATTTTGTACATTTGGTGTCCTGTAAGCCTCTTGCATTTTATTTTTCAATTCTTCATGTTTGGGAAATTTTCTGCTATTATCTCATTGAAGAGATTGTGCATTTCTTTGGCTTGAATCTCTGTGCCTTTTTCTATCCCAATAACTTTTATATTTGGTATTTTGATGCTATCCCATAATTCTTGGATGTTCTGTTCATGGTTTCTAACAATCTTCACTGTGTGGTCAACTTTATTTTCCAGATTATATACTTTGTCTTCATTATCTAGTGTTCTGTCTTCCAAGTGATTTAGTCTGTTGGTGATGCTTTCTATTGAGTTTTTTCAGAATCTCAATCTCTTTTTTGAAGTAATCTTTTGCTACCTGTATTTGCTCCCTTATTTCTTTGTTGGTGTGATAAATGCTTGCCTGTATTTGCTCATTTAGGTCATTATTTAATTAATAGACCATTTTAATTATGTTTATTATGAACTCCTTCTCTGACATTTCATCAACTACACTTTCCATGGATTCTATTATTGTAGTATCCTGATTTGTTTGGGGCACTTTTCTCCCTTGTTTTTTTCATGATGTCTATGTGTCTTCATTTTTTGTAGTTTGGATCTGAGGCATTACAGTTTTACTGTATATTCTTGTAGTATCCATGCAGATTTTCTGTACCTCACCTTGGTGTTGGGCTTCCAGACCCTGCCAGTGTCCCAGGATGGATGCTATTTGCAACTAAAGGTGGTGGCAGTAATAGCAAAGGTAGTTTGAGATAGCAGTGGTGATGTCCCAAGATGGATGCAACCTCTTTCTGAGATGGGGCTGAAACAGTGGGCCTCACACTGGCTTTAGGATGCTTGTTCCCAGATGTAGCAACTTCTAGGTCTTGTCTGTTGTCACAAGATGGAGGCTACTGTTGAGGGATGGGCTATGGCAATGGCTGCAGTGTCCCAAGTTGGAGGAAGGGTAGGCCTGGGCTCCCACGTTGGGGCACACCTGGCCCCAAACTGGGCCTGGGCTCCCTCACGGGTGTTGGGGGCAGTCCTGGGATAAGGCTTGAGCTCCCCTGATGGCTTCTTTATCTTGTACTTCCAGTCTCCAAAACTGTGAGAAAACAAGTTTGTGTTGTTCAAGAGACCATTCAGAGGTATTTTGTAATGGAACTGTAAGTACTCACATACAGAGGCATCTATCTATCTCTGCCTACTTCCTCCCCCACAACTTTGCCTGTGGGGCCTGCCTCCTATTCCCAGAGAATAGACAACACATTTCAAATGTATGGGAGGTTTCTCTTTATATATAGCCATGAGACAGGCAGCAGTGGTCACCAGCTGACTAGGCAGACTGTTTCAGATGTCAGTAAACAGCTTTATTTTTTAAATAAGAAATTAAAAATTAACATTTGCAATACAAAGAAATTAGTGAAAATGTTATAAAAACCACACATGATGTCAGATTTAACATATTACTTTGAAAGAATATTCTAGGTGGGAATTACAGGCCATATAGCCTTCCCCAAAACTGTAGGAATTAGCTATGTTTTACATTTCAATATGAATTCAAAATGAAATTAAGATCAATACAGTATTTCACAAGCTAAATCAATTCCAGTGAGGAAAATAAAACCACCCTTGTCTTTAAAATCTTTATTTAGTTATAGTTTTGTTTTTCCATGATAGAGATAACATGTTCTTTCTTTAATTATATGACAATGATAGCTGTGTTACTTTTAAAAAGTCTTTACTATGATACAAGAGAGTTTTCAAACAAAGGCATATGCATGAACACAGGGTGGAAATGGGCCAGTCCCCCTGAAAAGAAATTAGGACAGAGACCAAGAATTTAGAAGAAAGAATACCAACATTTAAATGTAGGCACAATTTTATAGAGAAGGCATCTGAGCTAAGTCAAATAGATAAAATATTTATCTTAGATAAAATATCAAGAGTAATTCAATTAGTGTGTGTGTGTGTGTGTGTCTAGTTACCTGTTGTAAAATAGGGTAAATAATGAAAGCTTAACCAGCACCAAAAATTAGTACAAACTAGAAAGAGTTACCTGCTTAATGTAGATTCTTACTAGATACAGAACACGGCTTCTCAGTTTCCTCTGCCAATATATCATTGTAAGAGCAAGATGTGTTATCATGGACTCCAGAAAGGAGTAACTGGGGAGTCTGGTGGGTAGGATATAATATAATTTATATCTGCAAGTAACAGGTCCACAGACTCAAGAACTACAGGCAGACTTGGAGATGATCATTTTCCGTCCTTTTATTGTCTCTCTTAGAGAACTCCCACTTAAGGAATATACTTACCACATGACAGGCACTATTTTCATTCTTACACATACATGCATGAAGATTACACACACACACACACACACACACACACACATACATCTTATTTAACCAACATTTTTTTATGTTCAATTTCACTTTCATAGCCAGTTCCACTAGCATGATCACTCAGCCAACTGCAATTCATTGGGCACGTACTATATGGGCCAATCCTTGCTGGATTCTTTGTGGTGTTATCTTTAATCCTTACAGTGTGTAGAGGTTTGGTATTACTCTCTGTTTTTTCAAACGAAGATAGAAGAACAACTTTAAACTTCCTAATGTCTTCATCTGACAGATATATTATGTGTCTCCTGTTTACCAGGCAAGGTAATAGATGGATGATACAGTGGCAAATATGACACGTTCTCTATTTTCAAGGCCTTTGTGTTGGGGGTGAGACACATGAACAGCTCATGATAGAACACTCTTAAGGGGCACTGCTGAGCATGAACAGCCTATGTGGAAGGAGAGAGAACACTATTCCACTCTGAGGGGAACTGGAAAGGTGCTGAAGGGAAAGGTTCTGGACTTTGAAGGACAAGTCCTCATAAGTGGGATTAGTGCCTTTGAGCCAAGTATGAAAGATGCACAGATTTACAGGAACAGAGCTGGGAAGGGAGAAAAAAAAGGACACAATCGAGGCATGCTTCTTCTTTTACTTGATGTCACTTTGTTTTTATTCTATTTTCTAGGAGATTCACTCAACTTCGTCTTCTAATCATTTGACATTTTCAAGCTTCAACTAACAAAAACATCATGGTATTAGCACCAAAATAGACTTGTAAAACAATGGTACAGAATAGAGGACACAGAGACAAATCCACATAATTATAGTTACCTCATATTAGACAAAAGCACCAAAAACATATATTGAAGAAAAGATAACCTCTTCAACAAATGTGCTGGGAAAACTGGAAATCCATATGCAACAAAATGAAATTAAACCCCTATCTCTCACCATGCACAAAACTCAACTCAAAGTGGATCAAGAACCTAGGAATTAAACCAGACACCCTGCACCTAATAGTAAGAAATGTAGGCCCAAATCTCCATAATGTCAGATTAGGCCCTGACTTCCTTAATAAGACTCCTACAGTGCAAGAAATAAAATCAAGAATCAATAAATGGGATAGATTCAAACTAAAAAGCTTCTTCTCAGCAAAAGAAACAATTAGGGAGGTGAAAAGAGAGCCTACAGAATGGGAGCAATTTTTTTAACCACATGCACATCAGAGCACTAATCTCTAGGATATATAAAGAACTAAAAAATCTTAACACCAAAAAAATAAATAAATCAATAAATGGGCCAAGGAACTGATCAGATACTTCTCAGAAGATGATATACACTCAATCAACAAATATTTGAAAAAAATGTTCAATATCTCTAGCAATTAGAGAAATGCAAATCAAAACTACTGTAAGATTTTATCTCACTCTAGTCAGAATGGCAGCTATTAAGAATACAAACTACAACAAGAGTTGGCGAGGATGTGGGGAAAAGGCACACTCATACCTTACTGGTGGCACTGCAAATTGATGCAGCCAATCTTGAAAGCAGTATGGAGGTTCCTTGAAAAACTTGGACTGAAACAACAATTTGACCCAGCTATCCCACTCCTTGGTTTATACTCACTTATACCATTTCAATAAAAATACTTGTTTATTTTAAAATTTGTACTTTTTTAGTGTATTCAGTTTTTGTCTATTCTGGGAATATTCTATTTACACTGAATATATTTTTTTTAATATTAACCTCTTCTGCTAACTTTTGTAGGCCAATAATTTTATTTCTAGCTAGAAATAAATTTATAATCTGATTTCTAGTTTTATGACTAGCTAGAAATGTGTTTTACAGTTTAATTTGGAAATTGTTATTTTTAAGAGCTACCTTTCACATTTTTGGAAATTTGGAGAAAATGAGATAAACCGCTGTGTTGGGGATCTTCAGAAAAAAAGAACCAATGAGAAATGTCCAAATCTACACTTCTATCTATCTATCTATCTATCTATCCATCTATCCATCCATCTACCACTATCTGTCTATCAATCTTAGAGTTATGATGGCTAGTTGAATTGACTAAAGAACCCCAAAGGAAAGACCCTATGCCACCAGGTATTTCTACCACATGGATACACAGTATATGAAAACCTGAGGCTGCATAAATGAAAAATTCTGAGCTATCTTTACACACACACACACACACACACACACTCCGCACACACACGCAAACTTTCTCTCTCAACAAATATATTATGAACGTAAAACAAATGAGCTAACAATGTGTAAGGTCTACATGTGGAGAGACTGGAGAGGAAAAATTAAGAGTATTAAGTTTTGGGGGGGATATAGGGGCATGCAGAGAACAAATTATCCTTTTGGAAGTTATTCTTCAGAAGCCCCATTTCTTGCTTTACCAAGAACTAAAGAAGGTCTCAGAGAATTTTCCTTGTTGCTTGCACTTTTATCCTTGGCTATCATTTCTGGAAAATAGCTGAGCCCAAAGTAAGTGCTATTTGAAACATTTTAGTTAAGATGTATGATGAGAAGACTTTTGGGTAAAGTACCAGGGACCAATTACCTCCCTCAGGTAAACAACTGGCACAAAATGTATGAAACAACTGTGTTTAGACATTGGTCTATGGGCAGCATAGAAGAATGATCCCAAGAGAAGCAAAACAAATGAGGTGACCTTACAGCTGTTCCCAGCTCACTACCTGCAGAAAGTATCTACCCTGTGGTAAAAGGAACAGGAACTAGAACAGAGCAGGAGAGTGTGGGAAAGGAGGGACAGGGAAAGAAGAAAGGAGAGGAGAAGAGAGAGCCAGGGAGTAGGAGCAAACTGAAAAGATCCAGCAGGATGACTGCAAATGCAGCAGCCCTTCTCACCTTCATTCTAGAAGGAAGCAATATAGAATGGAAAATGGAGTAGTCAGTTGAAGAGAAACATAATTAAAAGGAAAAAAAGAAAATTTCTGCTGAGAGCCACGGCCGAGTCTGTATGGCCCCTGGCATTTTGCCAACAGTATTGATTGACAGGCGAGGCATTACTATCCGCCTCTGCCGCTACTTTTGAGTTCTCACATTATTTTGGAGTTCTCCTGGGGATTTCCGGGGATTCCCCGAGAGTTCCCATTGGTTGGGGAAGTGCAGGAGGAGGGATTTCCGGGAGAGATATTTCCGGCTGGGGGTTCCTGGACGAGCCGCATGGCATTTGGGAGGATTCCCCAGGAGCTGTGTGAAGTGTTTTCCTGCAGTTCAAAAATAAAGTTTGTTCCTGCTTCAGTGGCTTGTGATTTGTGCCCAGCCAGACTGCGGCAAATTTCATATTAATATATTGCATTGTAGAAGAAAGAAGTTAACAAAAGGACAGATTGAATCAATCAAGAGGGTAGTCCAGGAAATGAAACACCAAAATAGGATGCAAATACAATTTACAGAGTTCGGGGAATAACCAGGGATCCAAAATTCACCTTTACAAAGCTAAAAAGATGAATTAAAATCACCAAGCAACAAAGCAAACTGTATGAAAATTGAATTGAATTATTTCAAGGAAGAAAAGATTAATAGAATTCATGAAGACATAAGAAATAGATCAAAATAGTTGCATATATATATATATATATATATATACACATATACATATGTATATATATATATATATTTGACAAAGAACATATACATAAGAAAAATTTTGTTGGTAATTATAGAATATAATAGCTTAAAATAATTTTAAAAAATTAAAAATAAAGTCAGAAAAAAATCCCTGAATTAATGGCAACTGAATTTGGAGGTTGAAAGAACATTAGTTAAAGAAAAATTGTTTTAAAATAATCAAGAACAAGACATGCTTTGTTTAAATTATTGGTGTTTAAAAAAATACATCATTCTTTAGGCATCACAGTAGAAAGTTCTGTCACCTTCTATAATGGAAAAGAAAAATATCAAGACAGTTTAACATTGTTTTCAAAAATAGTTAACCATTTTCTGGGAAAGAGGAATCCAAAAGTATTTTAGCTGGCCAGGTTGTTTTTCATTTGTGACTGAGCCCAAATTCTCAAATAAGCAGTTTTATGGGTCATCATGTCAGCATCTTATATTAGTGAAAACTAGACAAGACTATAAATGAAGACTGATATACTATAGGTCAAAATTTGAAAGATCATATCAGAATTTTGTGTGTGTGTGTGTGATATATATGTATCAAGCTAACAACTATGAAATAAAACATGCTCTTCCATCCTACCTTGGCATATATACCTTTTCAACAATCTGGAAGACCACGTTTAAATTTGTAACTTTTCAACTACTTGGAGTTCCAAAGTAGATCTTGGTTGAGGGGCAAGAGCCAGATTGGCCCCAGTAGACTAATCAATGTTTGATACCATGAGAGGCGTCATTTGCACATGTATGAAAATATTAGTCCACACATCTAAGCTCTATCTGTATCTTTGCAAATATTGGTCCCTTGGACACTCATGGGATGTAAATATGGGGGCTTGTTATATCCTCAGAAGGTCAGACCTGGGGAAGGTGCCTATGGAGGCCCTGGAAACAGGCTCAAGGTTGTCTGATTAGAGAATGTTGGGACCTCAAGTAACCAAAATGTGGTCTAGAGCAGAGGTTACAAGCATGAGGTTCCTTGAACCTGGAGATATCTTGCTCCATGGGGAAGACTTGAGTTGGGTAAACTAGTGCAAGGCCCTTCAAAGTACAGGGGTTGGGCAGGAGCTCCTCCTGACCAGCTCTAAGTGTGTAGTAGTGGCTGCAGCACCCAGGAGTCCTCCTTGAAGAAAATAAATGGAATCCTGCTAACCAAGAGAAGAATGGAGGCTGTAATTAAAAAAAAAATCAAACCAACAGTCATCTCCAAAAGATGGTAGAAGAGTACCTATGATGTTCAATAGTCAGAAAGAGACTGATCCAATAACTCTGCATTGGATCATTATTATTTTCTCTATTTCAAAAGGCAAAAGAGTGCATTCTCAAGCACATGGCAGTTCATAAAATACAGGAAATATGAGTCTTTCTTTTTTTTAAAAAAAAGAACTTTAATGTTTAATTCCAGTTGACTGTGACATGACAGCAGAAAAATGTGCTTAAGCAGACTGGAGGTTATCATTGTGTCTATTTAAATATAGAACCAACAGTGAATGAGGGGATTATGGTTATAGAGCAGAATACAAACGCTGTAATAAAATAACTACATAGCCCAATATTAGGAGGTGGGAAGTGAAGACTGAAATTTATGTAAAGGTGATAATTTTCTCACAGTTAAAAGCAGGGGGTCAATTACTCTGCCCCAAATTGAATCATGTTATTTAAAAAGAAATCATAACTATACACTTTTAATATTGTTCCTGGTCTATGTTTCTTACTTGTAGAGGATAAAGGAAATTATATATTGAAATCAAGAAGCGTGTATTTAAAGTTTGGCAATTTCTTCAGCTTCCCTTAGATATTTTTCTTTTATTAAATGTAAAAAAAATAAATCTAATACTTTATTTTAGCAAGTACTGTGTATAGGAAAATCAACTTTTATAAAATTACTTTCCTCTTTTGATTATCTTCCTACATCCATACTGATCTAATGCCTTGTTCAAATATTTATGTACCATTTTTTTGTCTACTCTGTGATCTGTGAATCTTTATCAAGAGATTTATAGAATAACAACACCTTAATATCATCCTGTATGCTTCTTGGGTATTTTTGGCTAAGTTCTTCTTTATATTTATGTCCATTTCTTGATTTCATTGCATTCTAATGAAAATGTATAGATTTTACAATAACAGAAAAGTCTTTGTTTAAGCCAGATAGGTTTGCAGATCATCGATTCAGAATTTTTGGGTGAGCAAACTTCTGGTGGAAGTTGTTGGCAGAGGAGGAAGACAAAGGAAGAGAAAGAATTATAATGAGGAAAGGAGAATGAGATTATTGACATAATTGTCAGGAGCTGCTATCACACTGAAAGCTGGGCTTGCTTCCTTTTGGTACTCATGGACAGATCAATCTGACTGCCCATCCTTGCTTAGAATTTCAAATGAGCCTCAAGGATTGAGGTCTAAGTGGAATAGTATCTGATGATACTTATGTTCAGCCACCTATACATGCTTGAGAAAGAATGCAGGATTCAAATACCAAGTTATAGTGCAGTCATCTCTTAGTAGGTCCTTTTGAGCTTGGATACAGAGATCTGTGATGGACAGAGACATGGTGAATAACAGGAGCACAGAGAACTCCGGAGAATGGAATGAGGGAGTTCATTGCCCATGGGATCTCTTAACACCCTTTCAGATTCTAGGGGAAAGTCTCTCAGATGTATTCTGCAATCAGTTCTCCTTTTTACTCTATAAAAAACAAGCTGAGAATGGAGATATCAGGGGAAAAGCAGGGGAACTGAAGGTCCTGGAACACATTGTCAGGAGGCTCCTGGCTGATAGGGAATCGCAGAAACCAAGAGACCAAAAAAGACTTGGAATGAGAAAGGCAGAATGAAAAAGAAAATTAAGCCAAAGACCTTTGAGTTTAAATATGTAAAGTATGAGACTACTGCCAAAATTGAAAATGTCAGATGACATCTCTGTTCTTTAGATATCTACAGCTGGCAGCTCAATTTTGAACTGAAACTTAATTTCAGGAGTTGTTGAGATTTTTATAAGACATATTAGATTCAATCATTTTAAATTGCCATTTTAAGCAATTTCATCTGATTGAAACTGATTGATTTCAATATTGATTCTCTGATCCCCGACTTTCCCCTGGAGTCAGTAGATTTGGGTGCAAGTTGTGTCCCAACCATATCTTAGCTGTTTGAACTCTGGGCAAACACCCTCTGTAAGATTTATTTTCCTTACTGAGAAAGTAGAAATAATAATATCAACTTCCTAGTATTATGGTAAATATTAAATGAGTTAAGTTCATCAAAGTTTTATCCCAAAAAGCATTTAATGGCCGCTTTTTAAAATTTTTATTATCATTAAACAAATCTTGGTGTTACTCCCCTGCTTAAATTCCTTCTCTGACTTTCCATTGCCCTAGGGATAAAGTCGAACTCTTTGACTTGACTTGCAAAACCTTTCATAACTTCTGGCATTTGCTTATATCCTCAGCATCTCTTCTCGTCATTCCCATAAACATTTTTCATACTTGCCAAACTTGTGTTAATTTGAAGTCCTTCCACTTCTCATCATATCACATTAACTCTCATTTCCTTAACTTGAGACTAGTGTACAAAATCTGACCAAAAAGTGTCCCAGGTCATCTGCCTCCATCCCAGATGCCACCTCCTCATGGAAATCAATTAGACAACTCCTGAGCTGGGAGGAGTGGCTGGAGAGCTCCCATGTTTTATTGTATTTTGCCCTTCTGTTTGCTTGGTATCCTTTATTATAATTCTCTGTGTCACTGTCTCCTTTACCTCTAGAGATAACATATCTAGGGTATTTCATATTGTCTCCCATAGCTGAAGATATTGCTTAACACATTTTAGACGCTCAATCAATCTCTACTAATGGTGCCACATCTTGGAAGTATACATGCTATGGATTGAATGTTTGTCCCCTCCCCCAAATTTATCTATTGAAACCTTAACCCCCATTGTGATCGTATTAGGAGGATGGGCCCTTTGAGGGGATTGGGTCATAAAGGTAGAACCGTCATGAGGAATTAGTGTCATCATAAGAATAAGGAGAGTTTATTCTCTTCCTCTGCTCTCCACATGTAATGATGGATGCAATGACAAGACAGCCTTCTGGAGACCAAAAAGTGGACTCAATCAATAAGAATTGTTCTCCTGGTACCTGGATCAAGCCACTAGAATCATGAGAAATAAATTGCTGTTTTTTACATACTCTGTCTATGGTAATTTGTGATAGTAGCCTGAAAAGAAGATAATATATGACAAGAAATCCATTTTTCCCTATTCTCCCAGTTATTACTATTTCTTTAGACAGAATTCATGTTGTGTGGCTTGGTTGAGGAAAAATAAAATTCTTCATTACTGCCAGGTATACCTAGAGACTTATTCTATATAAGTAAGTACCAATGTAATGGCCTTCAGGTTATCCCAATATTACGTCTTCCTTTTTTTAGGCTTATTTGAAGCTTAAATGATCAAGCAAAATTTAAAGCAGTCATAAATCTAAAACAATAATCTTCTAAATGTTGTTTTAGAATGTGATTTACCCCATATTCAGGGCAATCATGGAAATAAGATAATTCACTTCTTATGAAATAATATTTTTGGAAATCTTAGAAAATATTGTTAATTTTAGTTTTCAAATTATTGCTTTTATATCCTTTTTGATTTATTTAGCTTATATATAGATGATCTTACACCATTTTAGTGTAACTAAAAATGGAGAAAAATTAGATAAAAAATGAATACCTTTGCTCCATGATGGTGAACATTCTAATTTAGAAAGAGACCAGTTTACAAAGGACTCTACTTAACCAATATTAACTTGATCTTCCCAGGAATGATGCAGTCTGTTTTCTAAAAGGGGAACAAAAGATGTAGCTTTCCATTTTCTTCTTAAACCTCTGTTTTAGTGAGTCTCATTGTTTTTTTTTTTAATTTACTTGCAGATGGACACAATATTTTTATTTATTTCTTTTTATGTGGTGCTGAGGATCGAACTCAGTGCCTCACACATGCGAGATGAGTGCTCTACCACTGAATTATGGCCCCAGCCCCAAGTCTCATCATTTTACCTTGAATGGTTTATCCGTTTGAGAATATATATAAAATACATTACTAGAAAGAATGTTTTACCCATGACAAGGAAGTGGAAACTAAGTCCAAAAGACATAAACTGATGGCCAAAGTTTATTTAGCTAGAGAGCAGAATTTTACATGCAGATCTTTTCATAACATAGATACAAAATAATTCATAGCTAATGTGCTTTAAATAAATTTTGCTTTTGATGTGTTAGACAAAATAATGATCTCTTCCATTATTTTACTAAATTATTTCCCCATGAATTTTATGAAGTTATTTCTGACTAATTTTATGGTTATTGACAGAATCTTCAACATCAACAATTAGTCAACTAGATGTCTAGAAAGTATTATAAATGTTAGCTCTTAAACATTGTGGAGAATATCATGAATCATTCAGTACATTTTACATACAGGATTGCTTTAAAGTCTTGGACTTTTGCTTGTATTTACTGTAGAAATATTTCTTATAATGTTATTTAAAGTCAGTAATTTGCTACCTCTTTGGTATCAGCTTGTCAAATATTGTTCTAGGAAAACAAACAAAAATTGCCTATGTGAATGGGACTGCTTTGACAATGAGTGAGTTATGGTAACAACCCTATGAATGTTTTGCTTCTTTTACAGTTTGGAATGACAGGTGAATTATTTATGGATCTAAGATCTATACTCTTTTTCTTATATTAGAAACCTGACAGAAATATTTTTTGAAACATCTTCCCTCTATATCACCATAACAAGATGATGAGATAGGTCTATTTTCTTATTAACTTTCAATTTCTCTAGTGCTGTCACTGCCTTAATTCGACCGTTGTCTTTCTCACCTGGAAAGATATGGTAACTTTCTCATAGTTATCTTTGATCCTGTTCATCCCAATTTCAATCAGAATTTCATAGAAATATTGCAAAACTCAACTGGTAATATCACCTTTCATTTATTTATTTATTTATTATTATTTTTAATGAAACTTTTTCCTTTTTAAAAATATTTTATCTTTAAGTTTAAAGTGGACACAATCTCTTTATTTTATGTTTATGTAGTGCTGAGGATCAAACCCAGTGCCTCATGCATGCTAGGCGAGCACTCTACCACTGAGCCACAACCCCAACCCTTCACCTTTTATTTAAGAACCATTAATGAAATCCACTGACAGTAGAATACTTCATCATCTAGATCTTTCTCTTGTATATTTTTTTGTTGTTATTTAACGTACATACTATTCCCAAGTCATATAAATCTAGTGTTAAAATTTTCTACACACATCATTCTCTTTCAAAGTTATGGGTCCTTATATGTGCCTCACAGCTCTAAACAGAATTCCATTTTAACCCTGGTCACATTAAATATTATAGTCTTTCAGTGATAAATCCCTGTACCTCTTATCCTTATCTTCATCAACATATAGAACCCCTTTAGAACACTTGGAAACAATACTTGTCAAACTTTAAATGGTAAACTTTTAAGTGATGCATCATCAGTTTCACGAAATATTATTTTATACTGTGCTACTGTAGATACTGTTTTTAAAATATTTTAATTTTTTAAAAAAATGTTTATTTTTTAGTTGTAATTGGACACAATACATTTATTCATTTTTATGTGGTGCTGAGGATCAAACCCAGTGCCTTGCACATGAGTGCTCTATCACTGAGCCACAATCCCAGCCCCTAAAATATTTTAATTTTTAATAATTTGTGTTCTACCACCAGATGAATGACATACCTATTTACATAAAGATATTGTTTAGATAATGCTTTTCCTTTTTTGCCCTTTTCTCTTAGAACTAATTCTCACATAGAAAATGAAGTGAATCTCTAGAAAGTAAAATAAAGTCTCCTTTCTTCTCTACATATGGAAATTTTATTTTTTCTAGAGCATTGTAGCAACAGAATATAAGCAGATACAAAGCATTTATTCATGCTAACTGAAAGTGATGTATGCACACACAGAAGCATGTTAAGCATATGCCTGCCTGTATATATATACAAAAAAACCACGTATGCAATTAATGTTTATATATACCAGCAGAATGATAAACTTAAGTTTTTGTTGTTATTTTTTTTACTTTTTATATATAGGTAGAAAGTTTGTTACAATAAACCCTATGTGTTTGCTGCCCATTCTTTAGAATTATCAATTTACAGCCAATCACATTGCATCCATACCCATGAAATACACAATACCCAACTTCATTTATTTCAAAATAAATCTCAGATGAAGCATTTCACTTATAAATCTGATCATCTCTATTGCATATTAAAGTTTGACACGCACTGTTTTCAAGTGTTCTCAAGACAAAAACCTTCACTAATTTTCAAATGCAGAGGCAATTTAATAAAAGATGTTTTATTTCATTTTGTTTTATTTTCTAGAACTCTTAATCAATTCAGAGTTTATAAGAAAATATTTTTGAGGCTGAGTATTTTTTATCTTTTTAATAAAAAAGATGTTTTATTTGTTCTTTTTAGCTTAATATAGACATCTTAGTGGTGTGTAGTCTGCCTGGCTGACAATAAATTAAGGAGCTTTGTACAAGAAGCTGGTGATAGTATTGAAAAAAAATGAATTTAAATTTAATTCATCTTTGTGTGACTGATTCATCTTAAGCCTTCTTTTTCTTTTTTATTCATCTAAACCTCCAAGACGTCAATAAAAAAAAAAAATCTGCCTGAGTAGAGATGTCAATGTCCTCAATGAATGTACAGAGAAACCATTCTTTTTCTAGGATCATTTTTAAAACTATATACACAGATTTAATTAACATTTCAATTCTGCTAACCATAAAAACCGCACAGTCTTCACTATCCAGACCCAAACCTTAAAAAAAAAAAAAGTCCAAGATGACAGCCTAGAAAATGAACAAAATTTGTATCCATTTATTTTAAGACTTTATTTTTAACAAAAGCTCTGAAGTCAAAGATATTCAAATTAAGAGCTTCAAGTAAAGGTTATTTCTCCATTTATCTCCATAAGAACAATAACAGCAATGAGTGACAGAGTCAACTTCATTTTTAATTTGCTTTAAAATCTCTGGAATTGAATTGGGCTTATGTGACAGGAACCAGCTACCCACGGGATAAGGTACATGACAATGCTCAAACAACTTACAAACCTCAGTATCTTCCTCTATAATATATGAATAACCCACCCACTTTCCAGTTTGTAATGTTGTAGGGACAAACCAGGCAAGGCACCGAAGATAGCAGAAAACAGTTTTATTTGGCTGCAGCCAGGTTCAGAGGGCACAGCTTTTGCTGTAATCAATTAATCCCCTGAACCCCGAGTTCAGGGAGTTTCAGAGTTTTATACCCAGTGTGTAAGGGGAGGGGCTCAGAAGTTCACAGTCTGCAGAAGTTCACATAAAAGCAGCTTTTCTTTCACTGTTCTGGGCAAGTTAACCCTTCAAGGTCAGCACCTGAGAAGGGAGAGCTGCCTCTCCCCTTTCTTTCCTCCCCCTTCCAGCCGTTACCATGGAGCCCATTTGTAACTTATCTTAAAAATGTAGACATCTCTGTGAAGCCCAGCTCAAGGCCAGAGGCCTTGTTTGCACATTTCTACAAAGTACAATACTGGATATGTTTGTGAAAAATTAGTAGGGGGTGTGTAGCACCTGGAATGCTGGTATCTTCCCGGCCAGTGGCCAAGTAAAACAGGGCAACATGAAAATAGGAAGTTTATCTACATTGAACTCTTTCTCAGAGACTCTTTTGCTGACAGTCTTAAAATCAGCCATGGTGAAGAGGGCTTTTCTGTGGAGAAAGGGGGTGCCACTTCAGTAAAAACCAAAGAATGAATGATACTGTGCTTTTCAAAGTTATAAAACCCTAAGTAAAATGTGAATTTTTATTTACTATTAGGCAAGTGAGAGTATGCAACAACTAAAAGAGATTAAAGGATAATAAATAGTGTTGCTCTGTATTGAACCACAGGAGATTTTCTTCAATGACAATGAAAATATTAAGACTGTTAAAGCCAGTTTTGCTGATACGTGCATCCAAATATTAGACATTGTGTTGGTTTATATAACTAAGTTAACGCATTTTTGTCCTTTTGTTGTGCCTTTTTTTAATCATTAATAATTACCTCTGAAGTTATCCCTCATGCAACCATCCTTTTTCCCAACTTAGTTCAATTAGTTATACCATTATTCAAGATACTACTGCTGTATGTGGAACCAACGTCTCCCAAGTTTCCAGGTGGCTGTGGGGCCTAGTGAGATATTTTAAGTCTTGCCGGTGGTGTGCGCTCAAAGGGGATAGTGAGACCCTAGCTTCTCCCTCATCTGTTGGGGACCGCAAATCAAGTCAAGATGGCACCTGGCAGTTTGCCAGGAGGAGTGGTTTGTTAGGCAACGCCAGGGAGCCATTAAGATGGTGAGGATTCCTTATTGGCTGACTGCTGTATCTAGATGATGCTAATTGAGTCAAGCTGTGTGTAATCAGTTAGGTATATGTACCGCTGTTGTTCCGTAAAAAAGCAGTTCCTGCTTCAACCTTCAAGTTGCTTGTCACCTCCCGGTTATTTTGCCCAGCCAGGCTGTGGCACTCATCCTTTTTTGCCTTGTGGCCATGAGGTGAGGAGCTTTCTTTCATCCAATCTGCCATGATGTTCTGCTTCTGTGCAGGGCCTAAGCAACAGGCCAATCAATCACAAAGTGAAACCTCCAAAACTGTGAGATAGAGTAAATCATTTCTCTTTATAAGTGACTTACCTCAGGAATTGGTTACAGTGTTGGAAAGCTGACTAACACATTAAGGATTCAGGTTCACCAAACTATCATTTTTGGCACCATATCCTTTAAAGTTTTGAAAGTGAGAACTCTGATAATTATATTTCAGGTCTCTGCTTTCTCATTAGCTCTCCTCTTCAATTTTCAGAAGGAAATATAATTAGGCTTTAATTACGAGTGTATTCAGCCCATCTTAAATCAAAGTGGGTCAATGGAAAGCATAGAGATAAATAATGAGAAATTTAACATACTGTGCTTATTTCCATGCCTTCATGTTTTCTATCCCTGGATTGTTTGTTATACAAGTTATCAGCAGTTTTCTTAGGTGGAGTCATGGCTTCTCATAAACTAAGCGACGATAAATTGCCATGTAACAAGTTTAAGAATGTCGGTTCTGAAATGAAACAGAACTTTATTTCTGCACTATATTACTTGCTTGTGGAATGGTATGGCACTAAGGAGATTATTTCATTTTTCTGAACCTCAAATTTCTTATCTATAAACTAAGGTTACAATAGTGATATTATAAATGGACCATTGTGAGAATTAAATAGGGTTGCTTGAAAAGTATACAGTAAGGTTCCTATTAGCAGAACATAATGTATTTAACAACAAAAATGTTTTCTGAAAGTGTACTATGTGCCAGCCACCATGTTTAATGCTAAATGTATTTTTAACAATTTTGAACAAGTCAGATGCACAGAACCTAAGACATGGTGATGTCCAAGAATATGTCCATAGGAAAATGGGCTAAATAAAAAATGTTAATGCTAAATTGAATATAGGTAGCTTACTGATTTTGAACTATTATTTATGATATTATCAAAGATTATATATATTTTTATGTAATTCCTAAAGCTTCCTGATAATTCTGTCGATTGGTTTATTCTTACTACAGGTCACTAACGAATGGAATCCTATGAAGTCAAGAACCTTCTATATTTCATTCACCATTATATACTGCCTATCCCCAGCATTGGATTCCTGGATAATGGTGTAATTCCATGTATCATGAATGAGTGCATTAGAGAATGAATAAATTCCTGCTCATCCCAAATACATGCAAGATACTTGCATGTATATTTTGAGGCAATTAAAGATAAACTGGTCATGAACCTTATCCTCAAAAGAATAAGGAGAAAGGATATTTATAATGAGACAATGAAATATATATTAAACAATGACAGATTTCAGAGAGGGGGGAATATTATTTCCTTCATGAAAAAGAGAAAATTAAACTGAAATTTCTACTTGTGTTTTATAAACTTTTTTTATTTTTTTGAATTTTAATGTAAGTCATAAACATGCCACTCACCAGCTTAGTAAATCAACCTATGTGTTTTGTTTTATCTGGGTGTTCAAAATATGTGAGTGCAACTGTCTATTCGTGCAGTCAGCACTCTCCATCTCACCCCAGGTGCTCTCTCAGTACATCACAGCCATGCCTCAAAACCATTGTGATGGTTTAACTTCTCTTTTGACCCTGAAGTCATGATGGACAACCTACAGTGTCTATGCAAGAAAACTTGGCAGTGGCTGGCAAGGATAATGACATGGCCGCAAGCCCATGAGAAACAGAGCTGAGACAGAGTGGTGCCCAAGATGGGGACTAAAGAAATACCAGAGGGGCGACAGAAGGGTGAGGGAGACCCCTGTCAGCAAGTCATGGTGAGATCCAACGTTGGACAATTTTCCATTACATCACGACTCACAGAAGGTGAAGCAAGGTACTCAGGTTCCAGAAGGCTGAAGACCTACCAAAGGGGCAGCTCAGCCCACCCTGGGAGCCACCTGTGCACCTCTATTTACAAGAATTGGCTATAAATTCAGTTCATCCCCAAACAGGAAAATATACTTCTGTATATTCTTCTGTTCTCAAAGAATAAAAATATATAATCATAAAAGCTTATGTCAGAAAAGACACCAACATGTTTCTAGTAGCTCTTATGCTCAAGGGTGGGGGAAAAACCCTAATTATATTAATAATGGATGTGCACTTACAATCACAGGTGCAATCATGTTCAGAAAGCTCTCTGTCATACTATTCTCTCTCTAAATTCCTGACTTTCTGTAGTAATCACTTGCTCTCTTTATTTTCCTTCTTAAAATTCAAACACAACTGTAAGTAACCTGTAAGAGACAAATGGCATGTGGGACTGGTTCCCTCTTCCTCATCCCTGGCTGTGTCACTGGGCACTGGCCTTGGGTCCATCTGCTACTGCATTTTTTGGCCTAAAGAACTCTTGTAACCCTAGCTCTCCCTGCACCCACATGACAGGCCAGAAGTGCCAGAGGATTAAAATTCCCCTCCTCCCTGGAAGCAGCTTTCAACCAAAGGCTGATGGGGTCTGGTGCATAAGTATGGCAGCCCTCTTGTCCCTCAGTATGGATGTGCTTGGGATTAGGCATGTGGGGAATTAACAGGGAGCCATGTGAGGTATGTGTTCCACCATGGCTCTCATGGTACCATCAGGCAACAGCTGCCCTCTGCAGCTTAGCTTCCTGATAACACCCCCAAAGACTGCTTTTCCTTTCCTGTCCCATTGCTATGTTTCTCTTGCAATATTTGCTGGTTTCAATATCCAAATAAACTACTTAACCCCAAGTATTTGTCACAGGCTCTAGCTCTGAGAGAACTCCAACTAACAGAGTGATATCAAATTTCCACGCTTGTCCAAGATGTCAAAGTGTTTCTTTGATAGATTTATTCCATGTGATCTTGTTAATATTTATCCAATGATCCTTGTTAGGATTACCAACTCTTTAGTGCTAATGCTTTTAGCACATGTAGTTCAGCTGGACTGGCACACCACACTCCTCTTCTCAGTAACTGATGCCGCACAACAAAGACCACGGGAAGTGTTCTTCAAGCCACTCCCTCGACCTTAACCCACCTTTGATTCCCACTGAAATTAAAACCCCACTGACGACTTCCACATGCACAGCTTTGTACCTTCGCGGCAGGACTCAACTCCAAAAGAAAAGGGAGTGAAAAAGAATCTTCTCTCCTCCAAAGTAAATGGGTCTGGAAAAGAAAACAAGTTGGATAAAGTACTGCTCATTTTATATTGATGTTCCCTTTTCCAAGTGTGATCCTATAGAAAGAAAAGACTCCTCGATTCCTTTTTTTTTTTTTTAAAAAAAGAGTATTCACTTTTACCACAGCTGGACACAAAAATCATAAGCAAGCTCTCAGCAGTGATAAAGGCTCTGGGAAGCATGGGGCCTCAGCATGACAGCCCGGTGAGCTCTTAGAATCATAAACAGACAATGGGAAGGACTGCCATTTAAGAGCGTGACACAGTGCCAGCCAAGAGAGCTCAGCAGAAAATAGCTGAGGATTCTCTGATCTCTAGGAGATCATTTGTTTTATAGAGCCTTCAAAAGTCATCTTCCAAAGCTCAGCTGTTTTTTTTTTCCTCCAGTCTATAGGTGAAAAAACACTTAAACTGTGAAAACAGTAACCTTGGCAGCACAGGTGTGATAATTATTTTTTATTTGTTTAGGAACCCGTGATTAAAGTCACCAGGCAGAACAGGAGTTTCATTTGTTTACGATATGTGTTGCTATGATTTTGGTTCCCTAGGCAAGCTCCCCAGCGTCTTCTCTTTTGAAGTCTAGGTCATCCATTTACGGCATCTACTCCACAGACCTGTCAGTCATGTTTTTATTTTCACTACATTCTTTTCCCCTCTCCACTTATCTTGCTTTTCTCTCTACCGCATCATCTGTCATTTGATTATATGGCATTAGTTAGCATCTGTGTTGATTTTCCTATCTAGTGGTGCAAGGCTGACAACTCCTGTGCCCCCAATATTCTCTGCATTCAATCTTCAGTCATATCTTTGAGCTCATTCTTCCTTGACATGTTTCTGCCGCAAAGGCCAAGGTGGACAAGTGAAGGCTTGAATCACACCTTGATACAAGTGTGATTCAAGCACATTCAGCATATTCCTGTACTTTGTTAGCCATGCACATTCTCAGACCCCCTCAGATCAGAGCTGCTAAATCAGAACCTGTATTTAATAAGAGGTCTCATTACTAATAGGTTCATGAAATCATCTCAAGGTAACAAAGATGTTAATGAGCTAGACAGAATTCATGTTTCCTAAGGGTATTCATTAGTGAATCAGGGTCAAGTGGTGGAACACGGGAATGTCCAGGTTCTCAGAGAGAAGTGCAAAGCTCTGGATCATTCTAGAAGGACATTCTGGGTGTTCCAAAGTACAAATTTCCAATTCGTACTCTTATTTTATTCTTACAACACAGGATCTTCCAGGAGTATTTTATTACAGATTATTTCTTTTTTTGCACCCTCAGATGTTTGCTATCTTAAAAAAAAGAGAGAAAGAAAAAGAAATGGTTTATATTTATCTCTGCTTTACCTTGCTTTAAAAAAAAATCTCAAAAAAGCATATTCTGCATATTTCACAGCAAAAGAAGACAGATAAAGGAATCTGAATGAATCTCAAAATCATGCTCAAGTGCAAAAAGCCAGACACAAAAGGGTATGTAATGTATGATTCCATTTATAAGAAATTCTAGAAAAAGACTAATATGTAGTGAAAGAAAGCATATCAGTGGTTGCCTAGGGCAACAAGTGAGGGACTGAACTGAGCAGGGTCATAAAATGTCCTCTGGAGTAAGGATATCTCCATAATGGTTGTGGTGCCATGGGTGTCTGTATGCATCAAAACTCATTGAAATGCATACTTTAAAATGGGTGTGTAATATCACCATGGAACTTAGGCCTGGATAAAAGTGAATCAAGAAATAGTCACCATGTATTGTCCACATGACACCATGACTATATTATTAACCCCAGGGCATATGACTTCTGCATCACCACTTTTGTAAAACCATTCTAAGGAGAGTCACAAACAGTCCTTTTAGTGTCTACTATCTTCAAACTTTCCCATCTTTTGACTTCTAGGGAATAATGGCCTAATTAAATTCTTTCTTATTTGAACAGTGCTTCTCTCTCTCTTCCCCTAAGTCTTATTCCTCTACTCTTCTTTGGATATTTAGAAGCAACTTGTTGGTTCTATTAAAAAATCAATCACCTTGCTCATAAATTTATAATGATTTCTTTCTTAAAGCTTCAATTATTCTCTCTCCTTTGTGATAAGATCCTATTCTCCAGTCGTCCATCTCCTAAGCTGTATGCCACAGTTCCGCCTCAAAGTTCACACACTGTGAAAACAAACCCCTCGAATTCTGAAGTCACCAACTGCTAACTTCTCTATTTTAAATTAACAATTTAAAATTAACAATTTCAAAACCAATTTTCCTCCCCATTCACACAAACATCCACAAGGTATGCAAGTGCATTATTTGGATTTATATTCAGAATTATAATTTACTCAGTATTTCCATCTCAGGATCTTATCTGCTCCCTTATCAAAACAACTTGGTCTCCTTCATTCCTCAGACTCAAACCACATCTCATCAATGCACTCTATATACTGCCATCAGATTTGTCACATGGTTGTTCCACTCAACAGCTCACAAGCCCTCAACCTCATCCCGATGCATTCAAGACAGATTTGAATGTTGAGCCCCTGGCAACCACTTCTTTGTCATTAAATTTTACTTCAAATACAAATCATACGCTTCATCCAATCTCAAAAAGTGACTTTTTCCCAAGGATGGCTTGGATATTTGTTTTACTAGTGAACTTCTTGTTTTATTCTTCTGTTTGAGAAGTACTACAAACTTATCCTACTGATGTCCTTAATGACTATCAATGCCTGGCTGACACAGCAGATGTCAGCTCCTCCAGGATGACTTTTACTGTTGGGTAAGGGATACATCCCTTTTGTGTTCTCACATGTTTTTGTTGATATCAAGTATTGGCCAATTATATGTACTTTTTCATAGTAATTTCAAGGAACATGAGTTTTCTTTTCTCAAACCACATTATCGAATGAAAATACTATTAAGTAATTTTCTGTAATAGAGTGATAACAGGGACCTACACATTGTGGGTCCTAAATGAAAAATGGAAACCAAATAACATTTCACCAACCATCTTGCATGATCCTATTAGTTCTCAAATAATGTTTTCAAGATTACTTTTGATAACTACCCAAACAAAATACTCAAGTAAATATATGTGTAACACCAAATAAGTGAATATGTTTTCCTCCTTTCATTATGTATACCAAATATCAACTACCTGAAGGGAGCTTTTAGATACTACCAGAATGCTTTGGAACCACCAAAGCATGGGCCAAAACCCAAAGCAGTAATTTTTCTAGCAAAAAAAAAAAAATCATTAAGTTGATTAAAGGCAAATTGGTACATTTATTTATAGACATGGTATGTGTGCTACTATAGCAAAGAATTAAAACTATTTTTCTATAGGAATCTAGTATCTTACCTTCATCATACTTTCAGTATCCATGTTTTCTCAAAAAGAGTCAATACTTTGTTCAGATTTTTCCTGATTTCACACCAGAATAAAGATTAAAACGTGAAAAAGAAAGTGTGGAAAAATGGTAAATAGGAAGAAAGACTCTCAGAATCTACTTAGTGTGAAATGCAAGTCCTGCATAGGAAGAAGTAAGGGATGAAAACCTTGACTTTGAAGGGTGTCTCTATGTAGGTGTTCATTAAATAGCTTACAGTAAAACAGACCTCAACAAGATCAGCTTTACGGACAGGATGCCAAAACGTTACTACCGCAAAGGCAGACTGTTGATGGTTTTAGTAATGCAAAATGACTTTAATGGCTCCAGCTGAAGAGTTAGTAACTCAACCCTCCTGAACTTAATGTTTATAGACTAATGCAATTCAAACACCTTTGAAAAGAAAGACTAATACTTCCATCTGAACATGATCATGTTCTTGAGGATAACTCAAGAAGCAGATGATCAAAGAAGTATGAGGAATTACTAGGGAAGACAGGGAATTGGTGAATTCTATAAAAGTAATTTGAACTCGGGCCAGCATTGCATCATAATTTAATTTTCCAAAAATCTTAACAAACAAAGCATCATACAATTTAACTTTAAAAAATCTGAAGAAACCATTTGGAACATGGTTAACATATATATTTTACATATCAAAAATAAAAATGAGAAACCCATAGGAAAGAATTTAACAAAACAGAATCTAGCATTAGACAATAACCCTGTAAATAATCCCACTTACATCAAAGATATTTAAATCAGAATACTAAACTATTTCTAAATATGAAATTGCAAGGAACAGTTGGCAACAGTGTTAACAGTTTGTAGGGAAATACTCTTGAATATTACCCTGGGAAGATATACCCATTCTAGAGGACGATGTGACAATAACCTCACAAGTGTGAGAATTTGAAAATGTATATATTTTTGACAAAAAAATAAGTGAACAAATATTTATCTACACTGATCGTAAATTCAAATTCATGTATTAGCAAATATATGAAGTTTCTTGAATGCCTATCTAAATGAGAATTATTGCATAAGGTATAAGTTTATTAAGCTAAAAAGGGAGAAAAATGCTATATGTATATGTAAATGCTATACATGTTTATATGTAAATGCAATATGTGTATAAAAATGCTATATATAAAAAACACATATATACACACACACATATATATTTAACCTCAAATACTCTTCATGTGTATATATATTTCAATATCATTTGTTTAATTATGTATATGGATGCATAAAGAAACCTAGAAGGGAATATACAAAAATGTTAAGAGTAGAGGTGGTTGGGACATAGGATGATGATGGATCATTAGAGGATTTCTGGAATTCAATTTTCTAGAGTTTAAATTCCTTTTATAGTTTAGTTGTGATATCTTGAGCAACTTGCTGTATTTTTTAAAAATTTATTTTCTGGGGCTTGTTTCTTAACTTACAAATGGGTTTTTTGACAGTTGTTTTATACTCATGAAGTTACTGGAAGAAATTAAATGAAATGATACACGGGGAGTACATGAATCAGTGTTTACCACAAGATAAGTACTCAATAAATTCTAGACAATGCCATTAAGACTTGCATTAGGATCCTAGCAGATTTCTATTTTCTTCTCATCACATTTCTGTATTCTACTTTTTCAGAATGATAAATAGTATTTATCCAGACCCTCCCAACATTACAAATCTGTTTTTTATTGAGAATATGTAACTTTGAATAACAAATTACTTGACACTCAAAAAAATGACAACTTAACACTCGTTATTTTCAGTATCTTTAAAACTTTTAAGGAGTGATTTTGAGTACATTATTTGAATGATTTTATTTTCCCTCTTGTAATCATCTCTTTTGCCCAAAACATTTCTAGTTTTATTACACTTCAGATTAAGTATATTCCCCATGCCTTTACTTTTTTTCTGAGCAAAAAGCACTATTAGCATTACCTTCTCTTGGCTAAAAGAAAAAAAAGTACAAAGAAAAAGAAAAGCTCTAAATCTTCAACTTTTACTAAAGAATACAGGAAGGACAATGTATTGAATGAAGGAAAAAATAGCCAAAAGAGTAAAATTCTGTCCTGACACTAAAACGTTTCCTTCCATATTCATAAATGAGTCTACTACTCTAAGGATACTTCAATTTTATTGCCAGATTGTTTTGTTCAAATCAAAATTGGAGGCGATGCATCTAAATATAACACCAACAAGAGGCACAAGGAAGAGTGATCCAAGAAGAAAAACTGAGCATAAACAATTGTCTAGTTCAAAGTTACATTGCATCAGGAGTTTGGCAGACTTCCGGATTTCAACACACACCAAGCGAATGCAAAACACCATCGAGCTTGTCCCATCTCAGGCTCTCCAAATGAGAAAGTGGAAATGGTTATTGCCTTTTAATCTCCTCAGTTGACACTAGTTCTTTACAGAAGAATTTTAATAGCCATTTATAGCAGATCTTATCATTTCTATTTCACTCTCTCAAATTATACTCTATAAACTAATAAACACTCCCATAGATTAAAAAAATCATTCAATTGTCTCTATCATGAAAATACATTTGAAAGTTGGCAGAATGATTACAGCTCATGCATGCATTTACAGTGTAAGAATTCATGCATGGGGGTATATGTTTTCGTAAAGAAATATTACAACCCTCATTGCCTTCTTGCTGGGAGTCTCCAGAAGTTTTATACACTACTCTTCTTAAAAATAAAAATTTCTTTTTTTTCTGATATCTTGAAAGGTTTTTTTGCTGAGTCTTCTCCCCTATTTTCTGAAAACTTTAAGGAACTTTTAATATTTTTCCACTTCAACATAGAAAAGCATAAGAGGCCTTGAAATGTTCTATTATCCAGGAACCCAGAGTTTATCATTTTCAAATTGGGTTAGATTTCATTCCAATTATTGCTCTAATTTCCTTTCTTCCCAGTTGTCTTTATCCCTCCCTCTCTCTTCTCCCCTGCTTTCCTGTCCCCTCCCTTCTCTCCTTGCCCATGCTTCTGAATTTCTATTTTCTAAGAATCTCCATCATGTCACATTTAATCAGTAAATACTAGATTAAATGGCTGCAGCCTATAATCTGAAGTATAAGGATGTGAGTGAATAACCAGGCAGACCATGCAGCATCTTTTCCAGAAATGCTTTTTGGGCTCCTCCTTTACCTCCACAGACCTAATCTCTTCCTTGTCTCCACTGCCTCCATATAAGTACATGCTTCCATTGCTGCTGATCAAAATGAAGCCGAATTTGTTTGCGTCTGCATCCCTTATTTCCTTCCATCAAACCTAGAATGCCTCCTTATAACCCCAGGTACACGTTAGGCAACATGTGAATCTGTTCAATTGAATAGATGGGTACATTTTGAATACCTATTCATTTTGAAGAGCTCCTCAGTGGTAAATCATCCATCTATATTTAGTGGATGAGGAAATGGATAAACTCTCCTTGCTGCTGTCTTAGACACTCAACCAGCCCAACTGCTCCGAGGCATTTCCCCTCGTTTCACAAAAGTAAGTGCCAAATCATGTTCTCTGAAGATCATGCACAACAGTGAGAGGGAAGGAAAGCTGAGTCTGGTAGCAATCTTGGAGGTGGTTTGGTTCTCATAAATATTATCAACCCATAATTTGGGCACTGTTCTTCCACAGTCACATCCTTCCTCATTTTCAGTTTCAGGTTCTTAGTCCCTTTACCAGCCTTTGTCTCTTGCCTGGATGACTAAATATTGGGCTGGCTTCATCCTCTGACTCAGTTTCCAAATCATGGTCAAGATTGTTTTTGAGTGTTCTGTTCAGACTCTCATAGACATTTGAGTTTTTCCTATTTCAGGTTTGGGGATATATATCTCAAAGCTTGTAGCCCTCTGGCCCTTGATGAATTCACTGGCTTTTGGGCTCAGGACAAGATTTTATCTTCCAGATCCATTTTTTTTTTCCTGGAGGAGAGTCCAAAGTGCTTCCATATTGGTATAACTAGCTGAGGCTAAAGTGAGGAATACATATGAAAATATTTTTCTTTATGAAAAAAATAGTGTTATACAAGGTAACATCCATCATTTGAGATTGCAACACCACATTCAGATACCCCCTTGAATATAGAATTATTCTGAATATAGAACTTACTCTGATATTTTATTATGGTAATATTTATTATGAAGGAACTTCTTGAAACAGCAGGGACAATTATTCTAAAGATTCACTACTCAGAAAATAGACTATTATTTGTGAATTTCAGTAGGGGAGTTGTTCAAATTTAGGATGGAAAAAATAACACTGAAGAGACTGCTTCTCAGTTATGAAAACCCAAGCAGAAATTCAATGGAGAACTTCTACTTAACATAATTCTTGAAACTCTAGTCAGAACAGTCAGCCAAAATAAATTAAAGGGATACAGATAGGAAAAGAAGAAATCAAATTATCACTATTTGCAGATGATATGATTCTATACCTAGAAGACTCAAAATATTCCACCAGAAATCTTCTAAAACTAATAAACGAATTCAGCAAAGTAGCTGGATATAAAATCAACACCCATAAATCAAAGACATTTCTATATATCAGTGACAAATCCTCAGAAAGAGAAACTAGAAAAACCACCCCATTTACAATAGCCTCAAAATAAAATAAAATATTTGGGAATAAACTTAAAGAGGTGAAAGACCTCCACAGTGAAAACTACAGCACACTGAAGAAACAAATTAAAGAAGACCTTAGAAGATGGAAAGATCTACCTTGTTCTTGGATAGGCATATTTAATATTGTCAAAATGACCATACTACCAAAAGCACTATACAGATTCAATGCAATCCCAATCAAAATTCCAATGACATTCCTCATAGAAATAGAAAAGGCAGTCATGAAATTCATCTGGAAAAATAAGAGACTCAGAATAGCTAAAGTAATCCTTAGCAGGAAGAGTGAAGCAGGTGGCATCACTATACCAGACCTTAAACTATACTACAGAGCAATAGTAACAAAAACAGCATGGTATTGGAACCCAAACAGAATGGTAGACCAATGGTACAAAATAGAGGACACAGAGACTAACTCACAAAATTACAATTATCTTATATTAGACAAAGGTGTCAAGAACATGCATTGGAGAAAAGACAACCTCTTCAACAAATGGTACTGGGAAAACTGGAAATCCATATGCAACTAAATGAGATCAAACCCCTATCTCTCACCATGCACAAAAGTCAACTCAAAATGGATCAAGGACTTAGGAATACAATACAGAGACCTGTGTCTAATAGAAGAAAAAGTAGGCCCTAATCTCCATCATTTGGGATTAGGCCCCAACTTCCTTAATAAGACTCTTGTGGCACAAGAATTAAAATCAAGAATCAATAAATGGGATGGACTCAAACCAAAAAGCTTCTTCTCAGCAAAAGAAACAATCTGTGAGGTGAATAAAGTGCCTACATCTTGGGAGCAAATCTTTACCCCTCACACATCAGATAGAGCACTAATCACCGTGGTATATAAAGAGCTCAAAAATCTTAACACCAAAAAAGACAAATAACCCAATGAATAAATGGGCCAAGGAACTGAACAGACACTTCTCAGAAGAGGACATACAATCAATAACAAATATATGAAAACATCTCCAGTGATTAAAAAAATGCAAATAAAAACTATTGTAGATTTCATCTCACTCCAGTCAGAATGGCAGCTATCAAGAACACAAACAAAAATAAGTGTTGGCAAGGCACACTCATACATTGTTGGTGGGACTGCAAATTGGTGCAGCGAATCTGGAAATCAATATGGAGATTCCTTGGAAAACTTAGAATGGAACCACCATTTGACCCAGCAATCCCATTCCTTGGTTTATAACCAAAGGACTTAAAAACAACATACCACAGGGTCACAGCCATATCATTGTTTTTAGCAGAACAATTCACAATAGCTAAATTGTGGAACTAACACAGATTCCCTTCACTAGATAAATGGATAGGGAAACTTTGGTATATATATACAATGGAACATTACTCAGCATTAAAAGAGAATAAAATCATGGCATTTGCAGGCAGATGGATGGAGTTGGAGAATATAATGCTAAGTGAAGTAAACCAATCCCAAAAAAACAAAGGCCGAGTGTTTTCTTTGATATGAGGATGCTGACTCATAATGGCAATGGTGGGGGGGCGAGCAAGGGAGAAATGGAGGAACTTTAGATAGGGGAAAGGGGAGGGAAGGGGAGGGAGAAAACAAAGGGTTAGGAATGATGGTGGGATAAGTTAGACATCATTACCATAAGTACATGTATGAAGACACAAATGGTGTGAAAATACTTTGTGTACAATCAGTGATTTGAAAAATTGTGCTTTATATGTGTAATAGGCATATAAAATGTTGTTTGGATTCATTAGCTATGATAAAATGCAAATTATTACTATTGCACATGTATCAGAATTCCTGAAAAATAAGGCAGTAAATATAAGTAATATGATATGGTAATATTGCAGAACCACAGGGACTTCATTGTGTTATTGCATTATTAATTTTACCCTCTATTTACTGTTTATGAGAATGCACAATAGAACTCCTTTTTAAAAACAATTTTAAGGTTCTTCTTTTCTAAAAATGTTAAGCATATGTTTACCATACATCCTGGCAATACTATTGATTCATGCAACATCACACATGAATCTTAAATACATTTTGCTAAGTGAAAGAAGACAGATCCAAAGGATGCATGTTGTCTATTTTATTTTATATAAGAGCTGAAATGGGGAAAAAAATCATAGTGAAAACAGGTCAACTGTTGCCAGAAGTTGGGAGAAAGGTATTGACTACCATGTGGCCAATCAAAGGTATTTTTAAGATGTGCACTGAGTTATCAAAACACTTAGAACTACACATCACAAAGAGTGAACTTTATCCTATTCAAATGTGAAAAAGTAAAATCAAGCCAGACGGCAGGAGATTCTAGGATGGAAGGAAGAGGGTTACAAATGAATTTAAGTATACCTTTACCCTCACCAAAACTGATGGGGCTAAGGGGAGACAACCCAATTAGTTACAGAGAACTGTGTTATAGTAATAAGGTTAAAGATAAAATGATTTGTACATAAACAATGTAAGCATGAGTTGTTATGAAACTACCTCTTTTATCAGGGTGAAAAAAATAGTACATAACTAGTAGCTAAAGGAAGCCATGTTTCACTGCTGCCAGAGAAAGAAGTTACAAACGAAGAAGGCTAGAATGAACTCTGTGGAGTTAGATTAGACTCACCATGACATTATCTTTAGATTAATGTAGATAAATAGTGATGCTACAAGCACATACATCCACACATCTGTGGGTGTGTGCAGGTAGTTGAGTTAATGTATTAGCTCACGAAATTGAGTAACACAACAAGCAATGACACTACAAGTACATTTAACATAGATCTTGTTTTCTAAACATACTTCTCATACTTCTTCTTCAAAAAAGAAGTAAGTAAGTAAAGAATGAAAAGAAAAATAAGGTGGTCCTGGTCTTCTTTAGAGAAATGGCTGATTCTAGGGCTGGGTTGGGTAAAAAAACAAGATGAGCATGGAGCATCTTATAGTGTCAGAAGGTGAGGAAGAGTCTAAATGAAAAAACTAACAAAAAAGGATGGGGTATGTCAACATAAAAAAATGTCCTGGTGTACAAGGGTAGAAAAATTGGGGCAATTAAATAATGATGGTATTATCTCTAACACTTCAGTAAATATCAGTGTGCATGCACTTAAAAAATGATTGAAGCAATAAGTAAATCTAAATGGGCAAAGGAACAGAACAGACACTTTACAGAACAAGA
The DNA here is from genome assembly GCF_001458135.2 of Marmota marmota marmota. Lineage (NCBI taxonomy): Eukaryota > Metazoa > Chordata > Mammalia > Rodentia > Sciuridae > Marmota > Marmota marmota. The sequence goes on along the minus strand of NW_026000241.1, from coordinate 29,017,252 downwards.
AATACAATCGGTCAACAAACATATGAAAAAATGTTCAACATCTCTGGCAACGAGAAAAATGCAAATTAAAACTACACCAATATTTCATCTCACTCCAGTCAGAATGACAATCATCAAGAATACAAGTAGCAATAAATGTTGGTGAGGATGTGGGGGAAATGGCACACTCATACATTACTGGTAGGACTGCAAATTGGTGCAACCACTCTGGAAAGCAATATGAAGATTCCTTAGAAAACTTGGAATGGAACCACCATTTGACCAAGTTATCCCACTCCTCGGTTTATACCCAAAAGACTTAAAAGCAGCATATTATAGAGAAGCGGCCACATCAATGTTTACAGCAGCTCAATTCACAATAGCTAAGCTATGGAACCAAGCTAAGTGACCTTCAACAGATGAATGGATAAAGAAAATGTGGTATATATACACAATAGAACATTACTCAGCCACTAAAATAAAAGAAATCATGGCATTTGCTAACAAATGGATGGAACTGGAGGCTGTCATGCTAAGTGAAATAAGCCAACCCTCCAAAGCCAAAGGCTGAATGTTCTCTCTGACCTGTGGATGTTAACACATAATGGGGGTGGGGAGATGGAGAATAGAAGTTCATTGCATTAGACAAAGGGAAATGAAGGGAATGGGGCTGGGGTGAAAATAGGAAAGACAGTAGAATGAATCAGACGTAACTTTCCTATGGTCATATATGAATACACAAGCATTGTAACTCCATATCATGTACAACCACAAGAATTGGAAGTTATACTCCATGTAATGTATAATATGTCCAAATACATTCTACTGTCATGTATAACTAGAAAGCACAAAGGAAAAAAAATAAGTAAATGTAGAAGAAATGAATCTCTTTGAAAAAAATTCTAAATAACAAATGCAAAAGAAATGAGGAAAAACAGAATAGAAATATTTGGATCACCATGAGAACAACTGCTGGAGGCAAAATCCATGCATGATTGCTAAAAGGAGTGTGCAGAGCTCCAAGGAGGAACAAGCTATTTGCTTAGCTATGCCATGTCTCCCCAAGGTGCTTATTAATTATTGTGGTGGCTTCAACATGTGTCTTAAATTCTTTGATCTTTCTTCCTGCAGGAGGTGGAGGGAAATTCACCTGTCCTTGAGGAAGGGCCAGATTACTGATTCACTTCTAATCAACAGACTGTGAAAGGGGGAAAATTCAAATTATTTCACAGTGGAGAATGTGGCTGGAATCACCTTAACCAAAGGCATCACCTTAACCAAAGGATCAAGGTTTAAATCACTAATGATAAGCTCTCCTGATGTTATGTAAACTCCAAAATGAAGCCTGGAAATCCCACTTGGCCTCTGTGACAGTTTTCCCAAAAGTTAGTAACTCCAGTCTAATTATGGGAAAACATCACAAAGAACAGTTTACAAAATACCTCATCAGTCCTTCTGAACAATGTCGAGGTCATGAAAACAAGCAAAGATTGAGGAATTGCTGTAGATTGAAAAGATGTAATATTGATACCTCTGGTTACCAATGAAGAGTCCTGCTCCCTCAAGTGTTGAAGTATAACATTAGAGAGTCACGTGGAGGCAAGCATATAAAGCAGGGTTTATTTAAAAGGGGGTAACATACACTTCTTCCAGGAGGGAGAGTGGGCCATAGCTGGTATTCTGGTATCCCAAGGAGGAGGGTGTTCTGCCTTTTTTATAGGACTTTCTTTGTTATCCTGGTCTTTTCCTTATTTTTCTCCTCCCTGCTTAAGTGACTAGGCCCAGGAGATACTAGGTAGGATGGCCACAAGGTGAGAAGCTGGAGAAGCCAAATTGGAATGATCTGGGCAGGAGAGTATTTAACAACTCCTTGTAGTGAGTGACAATCCCTGGGACCGGTTACCTTAGCAACAGGTTGGAGCAGGGGCCGGTTATCTTGATTAGGGTGGAGGAAAGGCTATGAAGGCATTAGCATTTCAATCCCTCTCCAACTTCCAGGACTCTCAAATTGGTTTCCTTAATCCCACTTGACTGGATTTACCTGTCTAATTCTGGCTTCCATATGGTGTCATAGATTGGCTCTTGCAACAGGACATCAGTGGAAAAATAAGATGTGAACAATATCTATATAATCTATACTAACTAACAATGGGTATAATAATATACCCATTTTAATATTTTAGTTTTGAGAAATCTATCATGATATGTAAGATGTTCAGATAAGGAAAGCTTTGGGAAAGGTACACAGAAACTCTGTGCTAACTATATGACTAACAAGTTTTTAAAAAGAAAATTCAGAATTTGTACTATAAGTGTTGCCTATTAACAAGTGTCAGGAAATCTCTTTTTATGGCTGATTGAAGGTTTTGCTGTATATTGTTGGAATGTATTTTAAAATAAAGTTCATAAGATGACTGATCTTGTAGACCAAGGCAAATAATTAGTAAACATTGGGTTATAACCCAAAATGTACTAAGGCAGTGTGCTGGTCCTCTCCACTGAGAAACATTCTACTCTTCACTTAAGAAAATAAATATCTTGTGTTTCTGTGACATGAATATTTATGATCAACTAAATTCTAATTTTCCCAACCTCTGGCTTTTGCCAACCCCTATAAAAATGCTGTGCTTTCTCATCCAAAAGAACAACAGGTAATTAGCAAAGGAAGAAACAACTCAGCATAAGAAAATGTGTAAATCAAGAGCTGTGAATTCAAGTTCAAAAAGGAGGGCAGTGGCAGAGTTGTAGAATCTAAAGGTGTTGGCTGCAGATGTCAAAGTTTCAGGGCAAAGCAGCAATGAGCGATTAGGATGTAGATTCCAGTTAGAAGTGAACAGCAGGATTGTGACCCAGCAGTTGGAAATTAGTGGAAAATATCCCCACTACACCCAGATGTGTGGCCTTGAAAAGAACATCTAGAAACTGGCAAAGTCAGGAGCAACACTGAAACTTAAGAACTTGTACAAACAGAAGCAAATGACATAGTAGTTTACTTTCTAGACTTTGTGCTCTATTTACCATGGAACAAATGTAAATTTAAGAAATAAAGACAGACACACATTTCTCCATACAACTGTAATAGTGAATTAGACGAGACATGTTAGCACTCAGAAACTTGTTACAGGGACCCAATAAGATAATTTTATACCTGGGCGTTGATTCTTATAACATATTTAGACTTGATTTGTTAACATCTTTTGTTTTTTCAGTCCATTTTGGTTGTAATTAATTTTATGATGTTTTACAAAAGTATCAATCAGAAATAAAAACTTAAAATCAGTCAATCAATAACTGGTCCTTCACTACACATGTTTCCAGAAACATTACTCTTGACTTCTTGGTCACTAGAAGAGAGGCTGTCCTCAAAGAAAGGGTACTGAGAAAAATATCAGGATACAAACTGGCTTCAGTACTCCTGATGGTCAGTAGGTAGCAAGCTGGCTGCTTTCAAAGAAGGTCCCCCACAGGATGGTACTGAGTGTTAGGGTGGTTTGAGGTGATTAAGCAACATGTGGGTGAAAGAAACACCAATCAGGCACTGATGGAAACGCCTGTCAATCAGTGGGGTCTCCTGGAAAATCCTGGATCTTAGCCAGCTCCCCTGACTAACTCCAGTAGGACAAGGGACTCTAACAACTCCTTTTCCTGTCCCAAGCCATCCCTTCTTGCCCTAAGCCCAATAAAAATTCCAGTTGTCTATGGAGCCCCATGTGCTTCTCCTTAGACCCACTCTGCTGGTCTGAGGGTTCTGCCCCATCAAAATCTCAATAAAGCCTTGTTCATCGGCCTTTTTAAATCTGCCTCCTTTTGGTCACTGCTGCCTGACCTTACACTGAGGAAGAACTCTGGTGAATTTTTCACTGTTCTCCTTTCTGAATCTTTGGTCTTTCCCTTCTCTAGCCCTTAGAATGTTGAACATACTGGGAAAAGGAAAACTCATGTTCCAAATGTCTACTCATTTCTGTCAGTCTGACCCCTAAGTCATCAGCATTTATATTTAAGTGCTAAACTTTAAATTCTGTGGCTCTAGAATGACTACTTTCTGGACAAGCTCTTGGAGACTCCTAACTCTCTACTCATGGTGAGGAAGTGGAAAGCATTTGGAAGTACAAATGAAGAAAATAATGAAAACCAATAGAGCAGACATCACATTTATTAATTAGTACTTGGAACTATCCCACCACAAATAAAACAATCATTTCTGCAGAAGTGTAGTGCATTAATCCAGGCTGAGTTACCAAGAAAGATTTCATAGGAAAAATCAACTTATAGGAAAAAAAAGGAAAATAATTGAGTCAAAGAGAAAGAATTATTCTAAGGGTTTTAGTCAAAATGTACATAAAGATAGGAAAAATAAATAAATCACTGATCTACATTATGTGACAATAAGTAAATTTAATTACATGACAGGATATATTTAATGTGGTATCCCTCATTAGCCATGCATGTAGCTCCTTGCTGTACTAGGGAAAACTGCATTAATGTGGTATATTAGTACACCCCCAGGAGTCCCTGAATGTGCATCTGCAATTGTATCTCTTCATTAAATAAATCTGAGCCTATAGTATTACCGAGTCATCAAGAGACTTTGTTCAGATTTGGCAAGCCAGAAGTCCACTCCACGTGACCACATCAACTAATCCAGCTCTAGAAATTATCTTATAAAGAGCCCCTCATCACAGGAAGTACTGAATAATATGTCCATCTGTTTATGTCACTCACAGTGACCTTCCCCTAACTTAGATTATCAAATAAGGGCATTACTTAGTCACTAAACATGGTCACACATGCCCAAACTGCCTATTTATCTATACCTACACATCCATGCTATAAATCAACTGAATTATGAATATGGTGGGAACCATATTCATAACCATATCCATAACCAAATTAATGTGCTATAAAGGTATGTATTCTCTTATTTTGAATCCTACAACTGAGTTTAATATAAAATTAAATGAAATGCTATAATTTTTTTAACTTCCTTCGGTTCGAGTTTATCAAGCAGATAAATCATTGAGGCTGAGTATTTTGAAAAGAGAGACAGTGAATGGAAATGAGGACAACCACTCCATTCACAATATCTTCAAAAAAAATAAAATACTTGGGAATCAACCTAACAAAAGAGGTGAAAGACTTATACAATGAAAACTACAGAACCCTAAAGAGAGAAATAGAAGAAGATCTTAGAAGATGGAAAAATATACCCTGTTCATGGATAGGCAGAACTAACATCATCAAAATGGCGATATTACCAAAAGTTCTCTATAGGTTTAATGCAATGCCAATCAAAATCCCAACGGCATTTCTTGTAGAAATAGAGAAAGCAATCATGAAATTCATATGGAAAAATAAA